>NW_027263189.1:52500-124631 GCF_902827115.2 Pseudochaenichthys georgianus
GATGTTAAAGGCCCTGTCACACTGTCCCGTAGTGTCCACCCGATGGACACACGAATATGGAATTGTGAATTTCGCACGAAGATGGCCCCGAACCACACGAAGGCAACATTTACATTACATTTAAGACGTTCAACTGCAACGAAAGTACCACAAACAATTATGTTACAGTACTATGATACTGCACTGATATCTTCAGACTGTTCTTTACTTTCTCCGTCTTTATATGTAGAAGATATTACGTTTTCTCCGTAATGTTGTTTCCATAACAACAACAACTTCCTGTCAAGTGTCCTTCAAAATAATATATTATATCCTTTTTAGTTTCACAGAACACAAATTGGGTTGTTTACATAATATGTTTACATGATTTTGTTGTGCAACAAAACAACCCGATGGACACACGATAAAGGAAACGTTCAAATTCGGCTGTGATCGTAGCATCGGCCGTTCGTGAGGGCGTCTGAAGCCTTCGTATGACCGCCGGTGGAGTTTCTCAGGCTCCGGCAGCAACTTCGTGAGCGGAGGCAAAATCTTTGGCATGCCAACAAACTGCCGACGGACCTTGAGAAGGCTCATCTTCGTGTTGAATTCGTGTGTCCATGTTTCCCTTCGTAAGGCCATCGTGAGGGCATCGTGTTATCCTCGGTGCCATCGGGCATTCGCCCCGATCAGAGTGAGGGCGAATGCTCGATGATAACACGAAGATGACACGTTTGACAAGATGCCCTCATGAGTGCCTTACGAAGTTGCCGCTCACGAAGTTGCTGCCGGAGCCTGAGAAACTCCACCGGCGGTCGTACGATGGCTCAGACGCCCTCACGAACGGCCCGATGCTACGATCAGCCGAATTTGAACATTTCCTTTATCGTGTGTCCATTTCGGGACGGTGCGACGGGGCCTTTAAGGAAAGGTGAAATCACAAAGGGTAAAGATAAGTGTATATCATAGAGACAGAAACATGTTTTGTGAAAGGCTTCAGCATCCTGTATCTGTTTTCGACGAGCGCATTTTTTAATGACGTATGTTTTGGAAAAAATACTTAATTTTGGAAAACTCACAATCTTTTTCTTAAATTGTATTTCTTTTTGAAAAATGACCCTTAACTTACAGAAACTACTTAATCATTTGAAACATGTCCTCTCTCCTTTTATCCCCTATGACTTCATGATGAAAGCACATTTAAAAAAAATATTCACCAACAAATTGCATTAAATACTTAATATTTAGAAAATGGGTTAATTTAAAAAAATACTTAACTTTGAAAAAATAACAATTTTTGTCTTAAATGACTTTAATGTTTAAGTAAAGTATCCAAACCCTCTGTCTCTGAATGGTTCGTGCAGTGGAAGGTGTGTGTGTGTGTGTGTGTGTGTGTGTGTGTGTGTGTGTGTGTGTGTGTGTGTGTGTGTGTGTGTGTGTGTGTGTGTGTGTGTGTGTGTGTGTGTGTGTGTGTGTGTGTGTGTGTGTGTGTGTGTGTGTGGGTGTGTGTGTGTGTGTGTGTGTGAGAGTGTATGTGTGAGAGAGTGTGTGTGTGTGTGTGTGTGTGTGTGTGTGTGTGTGTGTGTGTGTGTGTGTGTGTGTGTGTGTGTGTGTGTGTGTGTGTGTGTGTGTGTGTGTGTGTGTGTGTGTGTGTGTGTGTGTGAGAGTGTGTGTTGACTGTAAAGTGGTATCTCCCCTGCTGTTATAGAAATGCAGAAACAATGGATAATGGCTGCAGGCCTGGTTTCCCCTCAGAGGCACCGCAGGGGGCCGAGGGGCTCTGATTGGATGTGACTGGACACTGTGACGCTGAATATTATCTGAACAGGGCTTATTTTACCTTATCTAATCTTACCTTATCTAATCTAACTGTATCTAATCTAATCTTACCTTATCTTATCTTATCTTATTTTACCTTATCTAATCTACCTTATCTAATCTAACCTTATCTTACCTTATCTTATCTTATTTTACCTTATCTAATCTAATAGCAAGTGTTGGGATGAAAGCAGATACAAGTAGGACAAATATGTACATCTTACGAATATGACTAACAGGCGGCGAAGACGTTTCAACGAGAACTGAATGGCTGAGAATCAAATATTACTGTTTTCTCCCACTGAGACTTCGACAGACGGAGCCGGCCTGGGCGGGCCTCCCTGAATGCGCGCGCATCACACCGTATAAAAGCAGGCCTCGCCTCCGGACTATCATCCTTCTCTCTTCAGCAGCGGAAGTGATTCCACGAGAGACGTTTGAAAGAAGAAGAAAGAGTTATCATACCTCCAGGGAGTCGCCACTGCTAGAGACCCGGGCCTGTCCTTCGTGCCCTGGCTGAAATAGCGGGCGCCGATCCCCACCACCTTACTTCGAGTGGCTGGGGGACCAGGATATGGCCGAGGCGGTTCCTTCCGGGTCTGGCGTCCATGGAGGTCCACCGCCCAGCTGTACTCTCCCTGGTGATGATCGTGGCGGCGGGTGTGTGGGCTACTCACTCATGCCCCCCCCCCCCCTCGGTGGCTTCACGTGATATAGGGTCGACTCTACTTCATCACAGGCCGCCGCCCGCCGTGTGATGTCCCTGGGATATCGCGCCGCGTGGCACGTTCCAAAGAGGGCCGTGTTGATCTCCTGGGAGCCCCGTGGTTACGGAAGGGCTCTTTGGATCGAGCTCCCTGCTCACGGGATGAGGAGGAGTCGCAGCGTGGCTGAAGAAACACTGTCCTACACTCCCCGCCCCCGCTGTACACCCCAGCATAGGGAGCCAGCAGGTGGGCGTGTGCACGTGGGCGTGTGCACGTGAGTGGAATAACCACAGCGCGCAGCGCTTCAACCGCTGCGCGCACACGGCATGAGAGTTTTATTTGACTAGACGACCTCGTAGTCACGGCCGGGTCCCGGGAACAGGCCATGCTTTGCAGCGCAGGTGATCACACACCTGACCAGAAAAGACCCCCCCCCATACCTCACCAACGGGCGTTGTAGTTGGGCGTGGTGCTCGATGCAGGCGCGCTACGTGCCACCCTGTCAGAGGGCAGACGTGCGTCCCTTCTTCAGGGGGTACGCAGGCTGCGACAGGGGGCAACAGTGACAGCTTTTACTGTCATGCAGACGCTGGGTCTCATGGCGGCTGCTCACATGAGGGTCCCGTTGGGGTTACTATGCGCCGCCTGCAGAGCTGGGTCTCCAGCCTGCGCTTGGATCCCAAGAGGCACAAGCGGCGGCTGGTGACCATCCCCCCCTCAGTGAGGGGCAACCTCCGGTTTTGGGGGTCCCCGGATCACCTCCGGAGGGGGTCTCCACTGGGACGGGTGACCTCCTACATCACAGTGTTCACGGATGCATCCGGAACAGGATGGGGAGGGTCCTGCCTGAAGAGGGCTATAGGGGGGCGCTGGGCTCTCACAGAGTCTCGCCACAGCAGCCTCCTAGAGCTACGGGCGGTAGTGTTGGTCCTCCAGCATTTCAGGCCCCTAATTCAGGGAACAGGTAAAGGTCAGGAGCGACAACAGCACCACAGTGGCTTAGGCCAACAGGCAGGCGGAGTCCGCTCCGCCTGCCTGTTGACCTCAGCGGAGAGGCTGTGGCCAGGGGCTTCAGAGGTGCTGAGAGATGTTTCCAAAGATCTCTCATGTTGCTCTCAAAGTGCACCAGATTGATGCTTTCACTTCAATGTTTAAAAACAAATCCCCCCCCGGACCCCCCTAGAGGAGGTGAGGACCCCCCTATAGGAGGTTAGGTCCCCCCTAGAGGAGGTTAGGTCCCCCCTATAGGAGGTGAGGTCCCCCCTAGAGGAGGTGAGGACCCCCCTATAGGAGGTTAGGTTCCCCCTAGAGGAGGTTAGGACCCCCCTAGAGGAGGTGAGGACCCCCCTAGAGGAGGTTAGGACCCCCCTATAGGAGGTTAGGACCCCCCTAGAGGAGGTGAGGACCCCCCTAGAGGAGGTTAGGACCCCCTAGAGGAGGTTAGGACCCCCCCTAGAGGAGGTGAGGACCCCCCCCCCACACTTAAATCATGTTCACATGGATAGGAAACTAAATACATTTGCACACATCTTGTGTCCATATCTTTCTGTGTTGGTGGTCATGCCACACCGTGCACGTGCATGCATGCCACACCGTGCACATGCATGCATCATCATGGTGGATATCTGGATTGAGAGGTTGCTCTTTGCACAGCATGAAAGACAGGCCGAATGAATGCGCTGTGACTTCAGTATTTAAGCGGAGGTCAATCCTTTGCCCTCGGAGGACGTTGAACAAAGGCTCCCCCCCCGACCGAAACCTTACATCTTAGAGAAGCTAGAAACAGCACGTTGGACATTTCCCTTAAAGATGGACAACATGGCTGAACTGCTGAAACCAGTGCAGCGTCAGACCCACTCGCACTTTGGAAATGTAGGCCCATGGTTGTGACGTGAGGGCTCGGCAGACGTTAGCAAGACGCAACCGCGGACAGGCCGCTCGAATACTGAGGACAACGTTTAAAGAATTGTAAGAGCGTAGTCCACGACATTGCCAGTTGGATCTGATAACGTTGGTTGGTTGCTTTCAGGAAGTGCCCGTACACTTACCCCAATCCTCTCTCACAGTACAGCAGGACTCATTCGAGACTATAACTGTCCAAGGAAAGCCGAGTTGTCTCCACGCAGCCGAAGGCCCCCAAAGGCCTCTGGGAGTTGAAGTATTTCTCTCATCTTAAATTATGGAGTCCTTTAAACGCTGCATAAATAATGTTGTCTGCGAGCCCGACACGAACAAGTGAGCACACGATGAGCCGGGGGCGGAAAGTGCTTTAGCCTACATAACGACCTGAGTCGATCATCAGTCGGGGTCTGGGTCTGTGGTTTCAGAGGGTCTGGGTCTGTGGTTTCAGAGGGTCTGGGTCTGTGGTTTCAGAGGGTCTGGGTCTGTGGTTTCAGAGGGTCTGGGTCTGTGGTTTCAGAGGGTCTGGGTCTGTGGTTTCAGAGGGTCTGGGTCTGTGGTTTCAGAGGGTCTGGGTCTGTGGTTTCAGAGGGTCTGGGTCTGTGGTTTCAGAGGGTCAGGGTCTGTGGTTTCAGAGGGTCTGGGTCTGTGGTTTCAGAGGGTCTGGGTCTGTGGTTTCAGAGGGTCAGGGTCTGTGGTTTCAGAGGGTCTGGGTCTGTGGTTTCAGAGGGTCTGGGTCTGTGGTTTCAGAGGGTCTGGGTCTGTGGTTTCAGAGGGTCTGGGTCTGTGGTTTCAGAGGGTCTGGGTCTGTGGTTTCAGAGGGTCAGGGTCTGTGGTTTCAGAGGGTCAGGGTCTGTGGTTTCAGAGGGTCTGGGTCTGTGGTTTCAGAGGGTCAGGGTCTGTGGTTTCAGAGGGTCTGGGTCTGTGGTTTCAGAGGGTCTGGGTCTGTGGTTTCAGAGGGTCAGGGTCTGTGGTTTCAGAGGGTCTGGGTCTGTGGTTTCAGAGGGTCTGGGTCTGTGGTTTCAGAGGGTCTGGGTCTGTGGTTTCAGAGGGTCTGGGTCTGTGGTTTCAGAGGGTCTGGGTCTGTGGTTTCAGAGGGTCAGGGTCTGTGGTTTCAGAGGGTCAGGGTCTGTGGTTTCAGAGGGTCTGGGTCTGTGGTTTCAGAGGGTCAGGGTCTGTGGTTTCAGAGGGTCTGGGTCTGTGGTTTCAGAGGGTCTGGGTCTGTGGTTTCAGAGGGTCTGGGTCTGTGGTTTCAGAGGGTCAGGGTCTGTGGTTTCAGAGGGTCAGGGTCTGTGGTTTCAGGCAGGGTCTATCCCACACATCAAACAACACAACAGATACTCATGTCCTCTGTTTTTCACACATTTTATTATTTCTTAATATGTTTTATTATTTTTTTAATAGTTTTTAAATATTTCTTAATATCCTTTAATATTTGTTTTATATTCTTTAATATGTTTTAATGTTATTATAGTTGTCTTTAAATGGTTTTTAACACTCTGTGTGGGTGATGTGCACAGCTGCTGAACATCGGCACGTGTTCCAACAGTAATTACATGCACACTAGACAGGAGACATGCTGCACGTCTGGTCTCCTCCTCGCTCAGAGCGCGGCGTGGCCGTGAGTGGAATGATGGACTTGAAGGGTTCTTTCTTGTTGTCATCCTCACTGCCTTTAAAGGTCCCATGTCATGCTTTTCCGGTTATCTCCCATCCCCTTGTTGTGATGAAGGTGTTTCTGCATGTCACGGTCTGCAGAGTCAAAGCCTTCAAAGTGCACTCTGTAGGGAGTAGAACTCTAACACAGAGAAGACCTCCCAGAACGCCTCGTTGGAGAAACGTCACTGTGCATTTGATTCTTCCGGGGAAATCATGGTGTCATGTCGTCCCCGGAACGAAATGGACCAATCCGTGGAGCCGTTACGTTAAGCCCCCGGTGATTGGTCCAAATTGACCAATCCATGGACTACCTCACACACTCAGTGCAGCTCAGCTGATCTCTCCTCCCTGCTGCATCCTCTCTCCTCCCTGCTGCATCCTCTCTCAGACCCATCCTCTCTCAGACCCATCCTCTCTCAGACCCATCCTCTCTCAGACCCATCCTCTCTCAGACCCATCCTCTCTCAGACCCGTCCTCTCTCAGACCCATCCTCTCTCTGACCCATCCTCTCTCTCTCAGACCCATCCTCTCTCAGACCCATCCTCTCTCAGACCCATCCTCTCTCAGACCCATCCTCTCTCTGACCCATCCTCTCTCAGACCCATCCTCTCTCAGACCCATCCTCTCTCAGACCCATCCTCTCTCAGACCCATCCTCTCTCAGACCCATCCTCTCTCAGACCCATCCTCTCTCAGACCCATCCTCTCTCTGACCCATCCTCTCTCTCTCAGACCCATCCTCTCTCAGACCCGTCCTCTCTCAGACCCATCCTCTCTCTGACCCATCCTCTCTCAGACCCATCCTCTCTCAGACCCATCCTCTCTCTGACCCATCCTCACAGCGTTTATCAACCTTTTTCTTTCTCGATATCAAGCCACACTTATTGTTGTGACTTCGGCTGTGACTTTGTGTGTGCTCAGGGTGAGTTTGGCTGTGTATCGCTAAACAAGGGAACCACACCTCCACGGAGCTCAGCGCGATGGGGGGGGGGGGGGGGCTGGAGCTATCGGAGCTGCATCGAGCCGTTAAAGGCAGAGAGTGACATTCAGTGAACACACGCAGTTTACAGAGACGCTGTGAGAAACCAACGTGGGAACATTGAACAATATGAATCTGTTCTAGTCGAGCTCAGCGATGGAACTATGATCAGTGGAGATGGCCGTGACACGGGACCGTTAACACACACTGAATTACCTCCTCCCGCCTCCAGTCGCCACTAATGGAGCCTTCATGGCACTTCCTGTTGACCCCTTCCTCTCTCTGACCCCTTCCTCTCTCTGACCCCTTCCTCTCGGCTCGTGCTTTCCTTACATTCAGCCGGCTAAAAGGAACATGTTGTCGTTCCAAATGTGGTTCATCTTTTGTGAGGAAGTGCAGTGTGTTGTTGTGGGAGTGTTGGTCCCAACCCCTCACCAGTGTTATTGAGATGCTAAGTGCTTATCCAATCATAACATGACATATGTTAGACGCTTTTATCCACACTCCGTCCTGTGTCCTCGTCTCAGGGACACGACGACATGCTGACTGCAGCGGGGTTTGAACCTGTGCTCCGAACCCCTACGGACAACCCGCTGCGCCACACGCCTCCCCAATCAAAGTAGAAGAGGTTGGTTTTGATTCAGATTTGATTTTCAGATTCCCAAATGTTTTCAGCGATTTGTAGTTTTTTGAAATTATGGGATTTTTCTGAAACATTTCATAATAATCTGTGAAACATGTGTTGATTTTTCAAAAACAATTTGGTTATTATTCTAAATAAATTTAAAAAACAAATTGATTTAAAAATATATTTGATCCAAAATAAAATATATTTTTCTAAAGAATTATCGATTTTTCCAAAAAAACGTTGATTTTCCCAAAGAATATAGATTTCTAAACAATTTGTGATTTTTCTAAAATGTTTCTGAAGATATTTCTTCCTTGGTTTCGAACTTTTCTTTATAGCGTTTCTCCCGATGGAAGAGTCATTGAACGTTGTTGTATGTTAGCACCTGTCGGCCTCCGTAATGAAGTGCTCAAAAACCTCCAACTGCAAGGCATCAATAGCAACTACAGGAACAACGTGACACGAGGAGGTCCTTGACCAATGGGAAAGACAGTAGAGATCAGACCTTTCCTTCCAGACAGAGGACACGACATGTTCTCAGCACTTGCCTCCAAAGTACCCCACAATACGACATTAACAAGATGGTACCAATCGTGCTCAATGGGCCTGAGTCGCTAGAACACAGGAACGATACCGGTTTCATCCTGTTAGTCGCAGGGACCTCCGAATAGTCCCTCAGTATTCTGGGTAAAGGAACGGGAACACACTGTTCACTTCTCGGATCTGCCAGGGGGGTTTGGGATGAGTCCCTCGAGCTCTCATGTCCTACCGAACAATGCCTGCAAGTGTCCCACAAAGAGAGCCATCCAGAGGGAGCAGCGTGTGTCCAAAGCGTTCGACTGAAGGTGGGAGGCAGAGATGAAAGCTAGCGGGCCCGAGGGTGGCGACTTCAAAACCAAAACTCCTTCACGTTTGAGTGTGAACACCGGGAGGGGGTCCGACCCGTTCACAGCGAAGTCCTGCAGCGTGAGCGCTTTTATCGTCTTAATTCGATCCCCTTCAGATTCAGCACTGAGGTCTTCTGTGTTTCTGTGGGCAACGCCGCTGTGATCTTTCAGCTTGTCTTATTCCCTCGAGTGCTTCCTCTCATCCTTTGTGTTGTTTCCAGAGAGTATTGACAGACATGTACAGATTGTGCATCATCTCAAAGCCTGTGTGACATTTACCGTCCCATCTAATCCCAGAAACCGCTCTTCCGTGAGGCTTCAACGGCATCTGTGTGTTTCGAGTGAACTCCATATTTAGTCTGCTCTCATCAGACCCATCTTTTCATTCGCCTCTTTCTTACGAGGCGTGATCTGGACGCCACAACAAACGACTCGTTTCCGTTAATCAAGAGGCATTGTCTGGTCAGTGAACCTATCATTGTTTTCCAGGCCAAGTGTTTTGGATAATCTGGTTTGAGGCCCGGATAACTCTTATATATATATATTGCTCAACACATTTAGTGTCTTGGTTACGTGACTAGCCGAGAGCACCGTGTGCATTAGCTGCAACGATGTACATTTCCCTTTTGTGGGACGAATAAGAGTATTCTGATTCCTCTGAATGATGCGCCAGACATTCACCAATGTTGTCTCTGAGCATGTGCTTAGAGGTTTTTGTTCTTGTACCCAGTCAATAACAAGATACCCAGCGAACTGTGATATATTGGGGTAACATTCCTATATCGACATTGAACACATGAAGCATAAAGTGTCGGCGGGGTTTAGATCATCTGGCGTGAAGCCCTGGATAATTTGGATGGACACAAGACAAGGACACCTCTGTTCCTAAAAGACTTCCACCCTGATCGTCCTGGTTCTTTTTAGTCGCTGTCGAGATTTTGCTCGGTGCCGCATGATGGATTCGATCATTAGGACTCCAGCCGACAGCTGACCGCACGATGAACTCCTCGTCGAGTTGCAGTCAAAGGTTAACGTGGCCCTGGAGCGTCGGAGAGACGACCCAGTTTGAGTCCTCCGAGGTTTGTTCTCCAGTCAGATGAAGAGGCAGAGACAAAGAAGGCTTAGAGATCGATGGGGATGTCCCACGATGCTCCCCGACGAATATTATGGATATTTAAAGACGAACTTTGAAGGATTTCTGGATAATATGATCTTTTTCTGTAAAATACCAATTTCTTAAAAATAGTGTTGTGAATTCAACTCGAACAGTCCTTGATATGAATTAATATTATGGATATTTAAAGAAAATCTTTTAATATAAAAGATATTTAAAGAAAATCATTGAAGGCATTTCTTTGCTTATTGGGTCTATTTTTGTAAAATGAGAATTGCAATTTCTCAAAATAGGGTTGTGAATGCAATTTGGACAGTTTTTAATGGATGTATTTTTGAAGACTACATGGTATCAAACAACCATATAACACTTCTGTTCCTAAAAAATAAGAATAGTTTAGGAGCAAGTCATTCAAATAGTGACATTTTGGCGAAAATGCATGGAGCATACGACGGGATAAATATGACTAAGATTATATCGCTTGTGTGAGATTTTTATTATACAGACGTTTTCTTCTAAAGGGATCCTATAATGCTTTTGTAGGTTTTCACTTTCCTCTAGAGCCTTATATAGGTGTTTGCATATTGACAACATTGACCTTATTTCCTAAAGATAGTGGAAGTTTTGGGGTATTTGGGGTAAAGTGTTATTGCCCGCGCCCTAAGTACGAGTGTTTTTATCTTAAGACCTAATAGATGTCAGGGATGGGGAAAGATAGGAGCCACATGCAGAGTGAGGAGGGAAGCAGGTTTCAAAATGGAACAAAAGGCGAGCTTTATTCACAAAAAGCTGAAAAAACAAGAATCCAAGAAAAGGCACGAGGTAGCATCCAAACAGAAAGGGACTGTGACCAACATGAAGGGAGGCATGAACGACACAAGATGAACCAACACTGAACACAGGAAGAGACTAGATACAGGGAGGGGTAATCACGAGACGAGAAACAGCCGGGCAGGGGAGGAGAAACACGAGGGCAACAGGTGAACACAATCAGACAATCAGACACACAGGGGAACTAACGACAGGGAGGAAGACACAGCAAGATAACCCCAAAACTCGACGCACACAAACCCTGACAATCTATTACAAAGTCTTCATTACTCAACACGACCTCGTTGCCTCTTCAGCGTCTGTCACTAAACCAGGGGTTCTCAACACGACCTCGTTGCCCCTGCAGCGTGTGTCACTAAACCAGGGGTACTCAAACTTTTTCTGTCATCCCCCGCGTTGAACAGGTGGGCCTTTTCATTCCTAAATGGGTGGGCTTTATTATCGTGGACTTTATGACAAGTTCCGCCCGCTGTGAAACGTTTCTTGTTTCCATAGCAACAACAACTATCAACAGCGTAAACTCGCCTTCAAAATAAAAGCATGCCAAATTACACTTAAGACATACAACTGCAACGAAAGTAACAAACACAATGCAAAGAACACAAATTGGGTTATTTACAGGTGTTGTTTTGTGTGGTAGAGGGTCGTTTTCATTGATGCGTTTTGCACCCCGGGCTTGGTTTGATATTCCACCAGGGTGAACAAAAAAATAATAATAATACAAATAATTTTTTTTTTTTTTTGTATTTCGTGACCCACCTATCACATCTCTGCGCCCCACGAGTGGGGCGCGCCCCACACTTTGAGAAACGCTGCACTAAACCAACATGACATTTGACCTCAGACAATACTTATTGTTAAACCACGGCTCAAACTGCTGCTTTAAAACAAACGTCCTCTTAGGTATCTTTGGAATTTACCAAATACTATGTGATGAGTATGTCTCGACATTTGGGATTATGTTAATCGGGTTGGGTTTAGGTTTATATTCAAGGGTCTGTTCGTGCGTTGCATTTTACTTAAAGGAGACCTATCATGCACAATGCACTTTGTGATGTCTTTTATACGTAAACATGTGTCCCCGGTGCGTCGGGGGGACTCACGCAGCGTCAGAAAATAAAACCCTCTCTCTTTTCCTCCGTACCACATCTTTTAAAAACGGGGCTACAACGAGCGGATACAGATTTGCTGCCGATATGACGTAACATCGGATGGTGGACCCACAGAGAGTTGCTATCAGAAACGTGTTTTGGACGTAATCTCGTCTTTGTTTACATTAGCAAGCCTCGCTAACACTCAGAGCTAACCTGTACTGGAGAGCACGTGTTTGAAAAGCAGGAAATAAAAAAAGAACTCACCTTGTAGGGGTGTAACGGTTCACAAACATTTCGGTTCGGTACGTACCGCGGTGTTTAGCTCACGGTTCGGTACGTTTTCAGTACAGCAGAAAAAATTATCACAAAACATAAAATATATATATTTTTTAATTATTATTAAACTGTGAATATTCACTCAAATAAATACAAAATATAATAAACTAAACATTAAGGTGCAGCATGTCGATGAACTGTAACAATCTGCATCTGATCTGTACTGTTCCTGAGCAGCCAGCTTGACATCAGGACCTGCTTGTCGTTGTGTTTTCATGTTGTCTAAAGAAAGATGAACTCGTCCACATGGCTGCAGAAAGGGCAGATCTGCTGGCACTAACGTCTCCTGCTGTGGAGAACACCCTCTCTAGGGACAGAGGTAGCAGATCCAGCCAGGTAGCGCTTGTTGTAAGGTAGGGGTTCTTACAACTCAACTCCTCACCGCGTGTTGTTTTGACGAGTCCTGCTTGAAATCATAACAGGGAGGGAATTAGAAGACACCAGGATACCAGTTAAACAATAATCCGTTTTAATTAAACAAAGTAATAATGCAATACGATATAATATAATACATTACTATACAATTCAAAGAATCATATAAGCAACGTGTGGAGTACTCCGCCCTTATTCACGCGCTGCGGACATCCTTTCGTCTTGTCAACGCGTGGAGAGAGGGCCAACAACTAGATAAACATTTCCCTAATACTAAGAAGGGGTGGCGTTTCATTTGGGAGATACCAAAACGCTATCTCACAGGGAATCAGCGCCTGGCAGCTATGAAAGCCACAGGTGTTGGGAAGGCCTGCAGGATGCACCTCATTAAATATCAGGGGAAATGCCCCTCCCCATTTGCAAAGCCTATCGATGGTTTAACCCAGAAAACATTCTCAGGGATAATCTTTACACTCAAAACAGAAATCACCATTAATTCTGCATCTTCCTTCTTCACAAATAGCTTAAAACACTCTTTTGATAAACAGGTAAAAAGTCAAAGAAAAAACTATTGTGCTCATCTATTTCTAAGAAAAAGGGAACATTGTTTCAGAAATCTATAAAAAACCTCTATATTTGAGAGGAAAAATGTACCTTTTGTTCCTTCAATTATTAACACACAGGAATGTATAAACCCACACATATACCATTAAAGATATGTAGATTTCCTTAAAACCTGGCCTGCCAGAGATCTAAAACAGAATATACTCTCCCCACACCAATCACCCTGCCTTGCATACCTCCACATCCCCCACAGCAATAAAACCTAGTTTACTTTTAACAGCCCTTTGTCTACCGCCATTTTAGTCCTCACCTTTATGAAAGGATAAAACAGAGAAATCACTATAAAACACAAACACAGGTATTGCTTGAACAGTATTCACTTAACTGCTACTATTGATAATTACCAGGGAAACTCAACAGACCTCTTTTAGTGTCTGGAAATTGCAACAAGACTTTCTGCCATTTCACATGTAACACACTTCTTTGGTACAATATCTCACATCAATTTCCACACGCTTTGCTACCATGGCAACATAAGGATACTTGGCGTTTGTAATAGCTCTGGCTCGGTCTGAACTCTCTGCGAGCGGTGGAGGCTACATGCTAGCGGGAGTTGGGTTTGACCTTCAGTCTGTTTTCTTTTGGTACCGGTGATATTCACGATCGGGTGATGCCTTTTCAAATGAGTGCAAGTTTGATGCATTGCCAGCCGCGTAACCAATGCTAGTTGATCAATGCCGACACACAGCTTTGGTTCGGTCCACCTGTCTTTGTCCGTCATCCTTGTTCGTAACTGCGAAACCAAAATGTTCCCAAACCGGAGACTTCAATGATGCTGGAGGATTTCCAGCTCAACTTTATCTGCGTTCACAAGTTCCTCAAACTACTGACTACATGTGAACGCATCCCTGTGACCAGCTCTCATAGTATGCCTCTCGTCCAATGAAATGACTTGCTCGCTCTGTGACGCGTTGAACCCAATGGGAGCAAATGACTCTGAACCTGAGATTACTTCCAAGAAGTTGTTCACGTTCTCAAATGTTTACGTTTAACGTTATATTCGTTCGGTACACTTCGGTACACACGTGAACCGAAGTGTACCGAACGAATATAACGTTAAACGTACGTGTACCGTTACACCCCTATCACCTTGTGATAAACCCGCAAGAGAAAAGGCATTTGAGCTCCATACTGTTTCAGAAGTAATCCTTGACGCGGTTTAAACAGGATGGCGTTTTATCACAGCAGCATTTAACGTTATCTCCGGTAGAATTCTGATCAGGCATTAGCTCCGCCTCCTCTTTTATTTCTTTTCAAGCTAAGGGCCCTAAATCCGCGTTTCTCTAACAGGGCTGGAATAGAGGCGTTTGAGCAGCAAGAGGCTTCAGTGGGGGATCTGTTTGGGATGCAAAACACTTCACGGACATGTGTGTGTGGGTATGGCCCGTGCGTGACAGGTCCCCTTTAACTCCGGCAATCTGTGCTGTTGAGCCAAACTTTAAAGCCAACTTCCTGTTAGTTATCTTTACCAAGATATAATGTTATTGTAGGTCCTATTCCTCCTGTCAATTTACAAATGTGATTATATGAACCGGGTTAGGTTTAGGTCAGGGTTTATATTTAGAGGCTGACCGTTAAAAACAATACATGATGGCGAAGACGGGAACGTTGATTTAACAAAATGCCTACATACTATAAATAGTCAGCAATCTAGACGATGTGAAAGAAAGTGAATGGCCCATCTTTATCTAATGTGTCCAGGTATGCAGACATCAAATTGACCTCTGAAATGCTTTCCTCTGTAACGCTGCTATTTATATTGAATGGAATGTATTTGTTTTGCGAGGTTTAGACCCACGTTATCTCCACACAAAGTTATTCCACATCGCCCGAAACTCTATTCTCCAAGGCTCGTTTTGAAAGCTATTCCTCACCCTTTGTGTGTGACCTCCCGCGGTCCACTTTTATATTAGTTTTTATTAAAATATTTTCAGTTTCACAGTGAGATTTAAGTGAGTGGTGACACTTGAATCAGCAGTGCAGCTGATTGGCTGCTGAGGGCTGCTTTGATTAGACGCTGCTCTGAATTAATGACGGCAGCCGAGGGGAGCTCACATGTAAATGAAGAGTCTAATGAAGCCGCTGCCTTCAGCTCACTTTGTCAAGATGGTGATTGGACCGGCAGACGGCATTTATACGTACCCCGATATCATCTCCATGTCCATAAGAGATGGGGCTGCAGATTGTCTGGTGGCCGTTAAGTCGAAAGGTTAATGTCCTTTTTTTGTGGTTCTTGGCGTTAATTGGCATTCATTGAAACTTTTGCACAAGTTGAATTTAAACGACTTTCCAGACTTACTATCAGCAAATATCTTGATTATTGACTGTCGGGTATTTTAGCTCTGAGTTAGGATTAGCTGAAAAGAGTCCAGCAAGCTTATTTCCAAGTTAACAGCGTTTTAATAAAACAACGATACGACGATACAATGAAATGGCAAATGGCGTACAGCTGTGCTCTTCCGTCCTCCTGCATGTGATGAGAAAAGAGACTTCCTGCTTGTGTCACAATTACATATTCACCAGTCTGAAGTCTTCTCCCATTGGCTTAGAGTCTGATGTTAGTTTTACAATCTTCTAATATCTGTTGGTCATTTAACATTCCCTAATAATAGTATTGCAGCGTCAATAGTGAGAGTTGAAACAGTGTGCACACCACGTGTCATTCTCCTTATATTCACGTACACAAAATATTATTAGCTACATGCTAACGGCTACAAACAACGTCCGGAAGTTGACGACATTGTCGACACACTCACTTCCGGTTTCAGAATAAACACTCAACTTCCGGTTTCAGAATAAAACAGTGTATTCATTTAAAGTTACGCCACATATTGATTTATTCCTGACATGGACCCAACGCTTGTGGTGTGTCCGTCAAGAAACACGCTGTTTAAAAACATTTAGGCTACTGTTGACTGCGCAAAACAAAATAGACATTTAATATCGTCATGATGTTAACAACTTGATGTTACTTCGTGTTTTACCTCGTTGTATTTACTTATCATCATATCTCTGTGTCTAGTGTAGAACATTGTAAACATGTCAATTCAATAACGTTTTATTTACAGGCACTGTTGCAAAAACCAAGCAGCTTATAAACGTCCGCTTTTAAAGCAAAAAGAGCGTTGAAAAAAAACGC
This sequence comes from Pseudochaenichthys georgianus, assembly GCF_902827115.2. Classification (NCBI taxonomy): domain Eukaryota; kingdom Metazoa; phylum Chordata; class Actinopteri; order Perciformes; family Channichthyidae; genus Pseudochaenichthys; species Pseudochaenichthys georgianus. The sequence continues at coordinate 68,567 of NW_027263189.1, forward strand.
ATTTTTGGACTTTTATTTCCGTTTTCACGTGTTATTGAAATTGCTGATTTGAAACCGTTGTTCCGAAAAGAGAGAGCGGAGTTTGTTCCAAATGTAGCTGAGAGTGTGATTACAGACGAAGTGGGCAGGGTGTGGTTTGGAATTAGTCCTGAGAATGTCCTAAACTCAGGATAAGTATTGGATTGTTTGGTATAAAGCGGATCAGTCTGATGCTTCCTCGACTGAACTCTTCGTCCCACCTCTTCGAATGGTCCAAACATGTGTGGACAGCCTCGTCTCGCCCAGTCTGTCTTTCGTCTTGTCCTCTGAAGTGCTTTTTCTTATCCTGCATGTTGTCTCGTCCAGTCTGTAAGGATTGCTGTGTGCATCATCTCAAAGCCTGTGTGACATTTACCGTCCCATCTAATCCCAGTCAGAAACCGTTCTTGCGTGAGGCTTCAACGGCATCTTTGTGTTTCGTGTGAACTCCATATTTAGTTTGCTCTCATCAGACCCATCTTTTCATTCGCCTCTTTCTTACGAGGCGTGATTTGGACGCCAAAACAAATGACTCCTTTCCGTTAATCAAGAGACATTGTCTGGTCAGTGTTGGCAACCTATCCTTGTTCTCCAGGCCAAGTGTTTTGGATAATCTGGTTTGAGGCCCGGATAACTCTTATATTGGTCAACACATTTAGTGTCTTGGTTACGTTACTAGTAGGGATGTAACGATACCAAAAACTCACGGTACGATAATATCGCGATAAAAAGTCCACGGTACGATATTTATCGCGATATGAAAATAAAGAAAAAAATGTGAATTCTTTTATTTTATTTTTTTTTTTACTTGAATTTGTTTTCTTTATTAAATATAAATCTGATTTGAAAAGTATGTTAGTAGACAGTAGTATTTTAAAGTGTCAACAATATAATAATCAGACCCTGCAATAGAATAAATCAAGTTTCACTTTAGTTGTTCAAGTAACTCAACTCTAACTCACTCACTCACTCGCTCACTCGCTCTCTCACTCGCTCTATCACTCGCTCTCTCACTCGCTCGCTCACGGTTAATTTAAAAAAATACTTAACTTTGAAAAAATAACAATTTTTGTCTTAAATGACTTTAATGTTTAAGTAAAGTATCCAAACCCTCTGTCTCTGAATGGTTCGTGCAGTGGAAGTGTGTGTGTGTGTGTGTGTGTGGTGTGTGTGTGTGTGTGTGTGTGTGTGTGTGTGCGTGTGTGTGGTGTGTGTGTGTGTGTGTGTGTGTGTGTGTGTCTGTGTGTGTGTGGAGTGTATGTGTGAGAGAGTGTTGTGTGTGGTGTGTGTGTGTGTTGTGTGTGTGTGTGTGTGTGTGTGTGTGTGTGTGTGTGTGTGTGTGTGTGTGTGTGTTGTGTGTGTGTGTGTGTGTGTGTGTGTGTGTGTGTGTGTGTGTGTGTGTGTGTGTGTGTGTGTGTGTGTGTGTGTGTGTGTGAGTGTGTGTTGACTGTAAAGTGGTATCTCCCCTGCTGTTATAGAAATGCAGAAACAATGGATAATGGCTGCAGGCCTGGTTTCCCCTCAGAGGCACCGCAGGGGGCCGAGGGGCTCTGATTGGATGTGACTGGACACTGTGACGCTGAATATTATCTGAACAGGGCTTATTTTACCTTATCTAATCTTACCTTATCTAATCTAACTGTATCTAATCTAATCTTACCTTATCTTATCTTATCTTATTTTACCTTATCTAATCTTACCTTATCTAATCTAACCTTATCTTACCTTATCTTATCTTATTTTACCTTATCTAATCTAATAGCAAGTGTTGGGATGAAAGCAGATACAAGTAGGACAAATATGTACATCTTACGAATATGACTAACAGGCGGCGAAGACGTTTCAACGAGAACTGAATGGCTGAGAATCAAATATTACTGTTTTCTCCCACTGAGACTTCGACAGACGGAGCCGGCCTGGGCGGGCCTCCCTGAATGCGCGCGCATCACACCGTATAAAAGCAGGCCTCGCCTCCGGACTATCATCCTTCTCTCTTCAGCAGCGGAAGTGATTCCACGAGAGACGTTTGAAAGAAGAAGAAAGAGTTATCATACCTCCAGGGAGTCGCCACTGCTAGAGACCCGGGCCTGTCCTTCGTGCCCTGGCTGAAATAGCGGGCGCCGATCCCCACCACCTTGCTTCGAGTGGCTGGGGGACCAGGATATGGCCGAGGCGGTTCCTTCCGGGTCTGGCGTCCATGGAGGTCCACCGCCCAGCTGTACTCTCCCTGGTGATGATCGTGGCGGCGGGTGTGTGGGCTACTCACTCATGCCCCCCCCCCCCTCGGTGGCTTCACGTGATATAGGGTCGACTCTACTTCATCACAGGCCGCCGCCCGCCGTGTGATGTCCCTGGGATATCGCGCCGCGTGGCACGTTCCAAAGAGGGCCGTGTTGATCTCCTGGGAGCCCCGTGGTTACGGAAGGGCTCTTTGGATCGAGCTCCCTGCTCACGGGATGAGGAGGAGTCGCAGCGTGGCTGAAGAAACACTGTCCTACACTCCCCGCCCCCGCTGTACACCCCAGCATAGGGAGCCAGCAGGTGGGCGTGTGCACGTGGGCGTGTGCACGTGAGTGGAATAACCACAGCGCGCAGCGCTTCAACCGCTGCGCGCACACGGCATGAGAGTTTTATTTGACTAGACGACCTCGTAGTCACGGCCGGGTCCCGGGAACAGGCCATGCTTTGCAGCGCAGGTGATCACACACCTGACCAGAAAAGACCCCCCCCCATACCTCACCAACGGGCGTTGTAGTTGGGCGTGGTGCTCGATGCAGGCGCGCTACGTGCCACCCTGTCAGAGGGCAGACGTGCGTCCCTTCTTCAGGGGGTACGCAGGCTGCGACAGGGGGCAACAGTGACAGCTTTTACTGTCATGCAGACGCTGGGTCTCATGGCGGCTGCTCACATGAGGGTCCCGTTGGGGTTACTATGCGCCGCCTGCAGAGCTGGCTCTCCAGCCTGCGCTTGGATCCCAAGAGGCACAAGCGGCGGCTGGTGACCATCCCCCCCTCAGTGAGGGGCAACCTCCGGTTTTGGGGGTCCCCGGATCACCTCCGGAGGGGGTCTCCACTGGGACGGGTGACCTCCTACATCACAGTGTTCACGGATGCATCCGGAACAGGATGGGGAGGGTCCTGCCTGAAGAGGGCTATAGGGGGGCGCTGGGCTCTCACAGAGTCTCGCCACAGCAGCCTCCTAGAGCTACGGGCGGTAGTGTTGGTCCTCCAGCATTTCAGGCCCCTAATTCAGGGAACAGGTAAAGGTCAGGAGCGACAACAGCACCACAGTGGCTTAGGCCAACAGGCAGGCGGAGTCCGCTCCGCCTGCCTGTTGACCTCAGCGGAGAGGCTGTGGCCAGGGGCTTCAGAGGTGCTGAGAGATGTTTCCAAAGATCTCTCATGTTGCTCTCAAAGTGCACCAGATTGATGCTTTCACTTCAATGTTTAAAAACAAATCCCCCCCGGACCCCCTAGAGGAGGTGAGGACCCCCCTATAGGAGGTTAGGTCCCCCCTAGAGGAGGTTAGGTCCCCCTATAGGAGGTGAGGTCCCCCCTAGAGGAGGTGAGGACCCCCCTATAGGAGGTTAGGTTCCCCCTAGAGGAGGTTAGGACCCCCCTAGAGGAGGTGAGGACCCCCCTAGAGGAGGTGAGGACCCCCCTATAGGAGGTGAGGACCCCCCTAGAGGAGGTTAGGACCCCCTAGAGGAGGTGAGGACCCCCCTAGAGGAGGTGAGGACCCCCCTATAGGAGGTTAGGACCCCCTAGAGGAGGTTAGGACCCCCCTAGAGGAGGTGAGGACCCCCCTAGAGGAGGTTAGGACCCCCTAGAGGAGGTTAGGACCCCCCCTAGAGGAGGTGAGGACCCCCCCCCACACTTAAATCATGTTCACATGGATAGGAAACTAAATACATTTGCACACATCTTGTGTCCATATCTTTCTGTGTTGGTGGTCATGCCACACCGTGCACATGCATGCATGCCACACCGTGCACATGCATGCATCATCATGGTGGATATCTGGATTGAGAGGTTGCTCTTTGCACAGCATGAAAGACAGGCCGAATGAATGCGCTGTGACTTCAGTATTTAAGCGGAGGTCAATCCTTTGCCCTCGGAGGACGTTGAACAAAGGCTCCCCCCCCGACCGAAACCTTACATCTTAGAGAAGCTAGAAACAGCACGTTGGACATTTCCCTTAAAGATGGACAACATGGCTGAACTGCTGAAACCAGTGCAGCGTCAGACCCACTCGCACTTTGGAAATGTAGGCCCATGGTTGTGACGTGAGGGCTCGGCAGACGTTAGCAAGACGCAACCGCGGACAGGCCGCTCGAATACTGAGGACAACGTTTAAAGAATTGTAAGAGCGTAGTCCACGACATTGCCAGTTGGATCTGATAACGTTGGGTTGGTTGCTTTCAGGAAGTGCCCGTACACTTACCCCAATCCTCTCTCACAGTACAGCAGGACTCATTCGAGACTATAACTGTCCAAGGAAAGCCGAGTTGTCTCCACGCAGCCGAAGGCCCCCAAAGGCCTCTGGGAGTTGAAGTATTTCTCTCATCTTAAATTATGGAGTCCTTTAAACGCTGCATAAATAATGTTGTCTGCGAGCCCGACACGAACAAGTGAGCACACGATGAGCCGGGGGCGGAAAGTGCTTTAGCCTACATAACGACCTGAGTCGATCATCAGTCGGGGTCAGGGTCTGTGGTTTCAGAGGGTCTGGGTCTGTGGTTTCAGAGGGTCTGGGTCTGTGGTTTCAGAGGGTCTGGGTCTGTGGTTTCAGAGGGTCTGGGTCTGTGGTTTCAGAGGGTCTGGGTCTGTGGTTTCAGAGGGTCTGGGTCTGTGGTTTCAGAGGGTCTGGGTCTGTGGTTTCAGAGGGTCTGGGTCTGTGGTTTCAGAGGGTCTGGGTCTGTGGTTTCAGAGGGTCAGGGTCTGTGGTTTCAGAGGGTCTGGGTCTGTGGTTTCAGAGGGTCTGGGTCTGTGGTTTCAGAGGGTCTGGGTCTGTGGTTTCAGAGGGTCAGGGTCTGTGGTTTCAGAGGGTCAGGGTCTGTGGTTTCAGAGGGTCTGGGTCTGTGGTTTCAGAGGGTCTGGGTCTGTGGTTTCAGAGGGTCTGGGTCTGTGGTTTCAGAGGGTCTGGGTCTGTGGTTTCAGAGGGTCTGGGTCTGTGGTTTCAGAGGGTCAGGGTCTGTGGTTTCAGAGGGTCTGGGTCTGTGGTTTCAGAGGGTCTGGGTCTGTGGTTTCAGAGGGTCTGGGTCTGTGGTTTCAGAGGGTCTGGGTCTGTGGTTTCAGAGGGTCAGGGTCTGTGGTTTCAGAGGGTCAGGGTCTGTGGTTTCAGAGGGTCTGGGTCTGTGGTTTCAGGGGGTCTGGGTCTGTGGTTTCAGGCAGGGTCTATCCCACACATCAAACAACACAACAGATACTCATGTCCTCTGTTTTTCACACATTTTATTATTTCTTAATATGTTTTATTATTTTTTTAATAGTTTTTAAATATTTCTTAATATCCTTTAATATTGTTTTATTTCTTTAATATGTTTTAATGTTATTATAGTTGTCTTTAAATGGTTTTTAACACTCTGTGTGGGTGATGTGCACAGCTGCTGAACATCGGCACGTGTTCCAACAGTAATTACATGCACACTAGACAGGAGACATGCTGCACGTCTGGTCTCCTCCTCGCTCAGAGCGCGGCGTGGCCGTGAGTGGAATGATGGACTTGAAGGGTTCTTTCTTGTTGTCATCCTCACTGCCTTTAAAGGTCCCATGTCATGCTTTTCCGGTTATCTCCCATCCCCTTGTTGTGATGAAGGTGTTTCTGCATGTCACGGTCTGCAGAGTCAAAGCCTTCAAAGTGCACTCTGTAGGGAGTAGAACTCTAACACAGAGAAGACCTCCCAGAACGCCTCGTTGGAGAAACGTCACTGTGCATTTGATTCTTCCGGGGAAATCATGGTGTCATATCGTCCCCGGAACGAAATGGACCAATCCGTGGAGCCGTTACGTTAAGCCCCCTGATTGGTCCAAATTGACCAATCCATGGACTACCTCACACACTCAGTGCAGCTCAGCTGATCTCTCCTCCCTGCTGCATCCTCTCTCCTCCCTGCTGCATCCTCTCTCAGACCCATCCTCTCTCCTCCCTGCTGCATCCTCTCTCAGACCCATCCTCTCTCAGACCCATCCTCTCTCAGACCCATCCTCTCTCAGACCCATCCTCTCTCAGACCCTCCTCTCTCTGACCCATCCTCTCTCTCTAGACCCATCCTCTCTCAGACCCATCCTCTCTCAGACCCATCCTCTCTCAGACCCATCCTCTCTCAGACCCATCCTCTCTCTAACCCATCCTCTCTCAGACCCATCCTCTCTCAGACCCATCCTCTCTCAGACCCATCCTCTCTCAGACCCATCCTCTCTCAGACCCATCCTCTCTCAGACCCATCCTCTCTCAGACCCATCCTCTCTCAGACCCATCCTCTCTCAGACCCATCCTCTCTCAGACCCATCCTCTCTCTGACCCATCCTCACAGCGTTTATCAACCTTTTTCTTTCTCGATATCAAGCCACACTTATTGTTGTGACTTCGGCTGTGACTTTGTGTGTGCTCAGGGTGAGTTTGGCTGTGTATCGCTAAACAAGGGAACCACACCTCCACGGAGCTCAGCGCGATGGGGGGGGGGGGGGGGGGGGCGGAGCTATCGGAGCTGCATCGAGCCGTTAAAGGCAGAGAGTGACATTCAGTGAACACACGCAGTTTACAGAGACGCTGTGAGAAACCAACGTGGGAACATTGAACAATATGAATCTGTTCTAGTCGAGCTCAGCGATGGAACTATGATCAGTGGAGATGGCCGTGACACGGGACCGTTAACACACACTGAATTACCTCCTCCCGCCTCCAGTCGCCACTAATGGAGCCTTCATGGCACTTCCTGTTGACCCCTTCCTCTCTCTGACCCCTTCCTCTCTCTGACCCCTTCCTCTCGGCTCGTGCTTTCCTTACATTCAGCCGGCTAAAAGGAACATGTTGTCGTTCCAAATGTGGTTCATCTTTTGTGAGGAAGTGCAGTGTGTTGTTGTGGGAGTGTTGGTCCCAAACCCCTCACCAGTGTTATTGAGATGCTAAGTGCTTATCCAATCATAACATGACATATGTTAGACGCTTTTATCCACACTCCGTCCTGTGTCCTCGTCTCAGGGACACGACGACATGCTGACTGCAGCGGGGTTTGAACCTGTGCTCCGAACCCCTACGGACAACCCGCTGCGCCACACGCCTCCCCAATCAAAGTAGAAGAGGTTGGTTTTGATTCAGATTTGATTTTCAGATTCCCAAATGTTTTCAGCGATTTGTAGTTTTTTGAAATTATGGGATTTTTCTGAAACATTTCATAATAATCTGTGAAACATGTGTTGATTTTTCAAAAACAATTTGGTTATTATTCTAAATAAATTTAAAAAACAAATTGATTTAAAAATATATTTGATCCAAAATAAAATATATTTTCTAAAGAATTATCGATTTTTCCAAAAAAACGTTGATTTTCCCAAAGAATATAGATTTCTAAACAATTTGTGATTTTTCTAAAATGTTTCTGAAGATATTTCTTCCTGGGTTTCGAACTTTTCTTTATAGCGTTTCTCCCGATGGAAGAGTCATTGAACGTTGTTGCATGTTAGCACCTGTCGGCCTCCGTAATGAAGTGCTCAAAAACCTCCAACTGCAAGGCATCAATAGCAACTACAGGAACAACGTGACACGAGGAGGTCCTTGACCAATGGGAAAGACAGTAGAGATCAGACCTTTCCTTCCAGACAGAGGACACGACATGTTCTCAGCACTTGCCTCCAAAGTACCCCACAATACGACATTAACAAGATGGTACCAATCGTGCTCAATGGGCCTGAGTCGCTAGAACACAGGAACGATACCGGTTTCATCCTGTAGTCGCAGGGACCTCCGAATAGTCCCTCAGTATTCTGGGTAAAGGAACGGGAACACACTGTTCACTTCTCGGATCTGCCAGGGGGGTTTGGGATGAGTCCCTCGAGCTCTCATGTCCTACCGAACAATGCCTGCAAGTGTCCCACAAAGAGAGCCATCCAGAGGGAGCAGCGTGTGTCCAAAGCGTTCGACTGAAGGTGGGAGGCAGAGATGAAAGCTAGCGGGCCCGAGGGTGGCGACTTCAAAACCAAAACTCCTTCACGTTTGAGTGTGAACACCGGGAGGGGGTCCGACCCGTTCACAGCGAAGTCCTGCAGCGTGAGCGCTTTTATCGTCTTAATTCGATCCCCTTCAGATTCAGCACTGAGGTCTTCTGTGTTTCTGTGGGCAACGCCGCTGTGATCTTTCAGCTTGTCTTATTCCCTCGAGTGCTTCCTCTCATCCTTTGTGTTGTTTCCAGAGAGTATTGACAGACATGTACAGATTGTGCATCATCTCAAAGCCTGTGTGACATTTACCGTCCCATCTAATCCCAGAAACCGCTCTTCCGTGAGGCTTCAACGGCATCTGTGTGTTTCGAGTGAACTCCATATTTCTGCTCTCATCAGACCCATCTTTTCATTCGCCTCTTTCTTACGAGGCGTGATCTGGACGCCACAACAAACGACTCGTTTCCGTTAATCAAGAGGCATTGTCTGGTCAGTGAACCTATCATTGTTTTCCAGGCCAAGTGTTTTGGATAATCTGGTTTGAGGCCCGGATAACTCTTATATATATATTGCTCAACACATTTAGTGTCTTGGTTACGTGACTAGCCGAGAGCACCGTGTGCATTGGCTGCAACGATGTACATTTCCCTTTTGTGGGACGAATAAGAGTATTCTGATTCCTCTGAATGATGCGCCAGACATTCACCAATGTTGTCTCTGAGCATGTGCTTAGAGGTTTTTGTTCTTGTACCCAGTCAATAACAAGATACCCAGCGAACTGTGATATATTGGGGTAACATTCCTATATCGACATTGAACACATGAAGCATAAAGTGTCGGCGGGGTTTAGATCATCTGGCGTGAAGCCCTGGATAATTTGGATGGACACAAGACAAGGACACCTCTGTTCCTAAAAGACTTCCACCCTGATCGTCCTGGTTCTTTTTAGTCGCTGTCGAGATTTTGCTCGGTGCCGCATGATGGATTCGATCATTAGGACTCCAGCCGACAGCTGACCGCACGATGAACTCCTCGTCGAGTTGCAGTCAAAGGTTAACGTGGCCCTGGAGCGTCGGAGAGACGACCCAGTTTGAGTCCTCCGAGGTTTGTTCTCCAGTCAGATGAAGAGGCAGAGACAAAGAAGGCTTAGAGATCGATGGGGATGTCCCACGATGCTCCCCGACGAATATTATGGATATTTAAAGACGAACTTTGAAGGATTTCTGGATAATATGATCTTTTTCTGTAAAATACCAATTTCTTAAAAATAGTGTTGTGAATTCAACTCGAACAGTCCTTGATATGAATTAATATTATGGATATTTAAAGAAAATCTTTTAATATAAAAGATATTTAAAGAAAATCATTGAAGGCATTTCTTTGCTTATTGGGTCTATTTTTGTAAAATGAGAATTGCAATTTCTCAAAATAGGGTTGTGAATGCAATTTGGACAGTTTTTAATGGATGTATTTTTGAAGACTACATGGTATCAAACAACCATATAACACTTCTGTTCCTAAAAAATAAGAATAGTTTAGGAGCAAGTCATTCAAATAGTGACATTTTGGCGAAAATGCATGGAGCATACGACGGGATAAATATGACTAAGATTATATCGCTTGTGTGAGATTTTTATTATACAGACGTTTTCTTCTAAAGGGATCCTATAATGCTTTTGTAGGTTTTCACTTTCCTCTAGAGCCTTATATAGGTGTTTGCATATTGACAACATTGACCTTATTTCCTAAAGATAGTGGAAGTTTTGGGGTATTTGGGGTAAAGTGTTATTGCCCGCGCCCTAAGTACGAGTGTTTTTATCTTAAGACCTAATAGATGTCAGGGATGGGAAAGATAGGAGCCACATGCAGAGTGAGGAGGGAAGCAGGTTTCAAAATGGAACAAAAGGCGAGCTTTATTCACAAAAGCTGAAAAAACAAGAATCCAAGAAAAGGCACGAGGTAGCATCCAAACAGAAAGGGACTGTGACCAACATGAAGGGAGGCATGAACGACACAAGATGAACCAACACTGAACACAGGAAGAGACTAGATACAGGGAGGGGTAATCACGAGACGAGAAACAGCCGGGCAGGGGAGGAGAAACACGAGGGCAACAGGTGAACACAATCAGACAATCCACACAGGGGAACTAACGACAGGAGGAAGACACAGCAAGATAACCCCAAAACTCGACGCACACAAACCCTGACAATCGATTACAAAGTCTTCATTACTCAACACGACCTCGTTGCCTCTTCAGCGTCTGTCACTAAACCAGGGTTCTCAACACGACCTCGTTGCCCCTGCAGCGTGTGTCACTAAACCAGGGGTACTCAAACTTTTTCTGTCATCCCCCGTTGAACAGGTGGGCCTTTTCATTCCTAAATGGGTGGGCTTTATTATCGTGGACTTTATGACAAGTTCCGCCCGCTGTGAAACGTTTCTTGTTTCCATAGCAACAACAACTATCAACAGCGTAAACTCGCCTTCAAAATAAAAGCATGCCAAATTACACTTAAGACATACAACTGCAACGAAAGTAACAAACACAATGCAAAGAACACAAATTGGGTTATTTACAGGTGTTGTTTTGTGGTGGTAGAGGGTCGTTTTCATTGATGCGTTTTGCACCCCGGGCTTGGTTTGATATTCCACCAGGGTGAACAAAAAAATAATAATAATACAAATAATTTTTTTTTTTTTTGTATTTCGTGACCCACCTATCACATCTCTGCGCCCCACGAGTGGGGCGCGCCCCACACTTTGAGAAACGCTGCACTAAACCAACATGACATTTGACCTCAGACAATACTTATTGTTAAACCACGGCTCAAACTGCTGCTTTAAAACAAACGTCCTCTTAGGTATCTTTGGAATTTACCAAATACTATGTGATGAGTATGTCTCGACATTTGGGATTATGTTAATCGGGTTGGGTTTAGGTTTATATTCAAGGGTCTGTTCGTGCGTTGCATTTTACTTAAAGGAGACCTATCATGCACAATGCACTTTGTGATGTCTTTTATACGTAAACATGTGTCCCCGGTGCGTCGGGGGGACTCACGCAGCGTCAGAAAACCCTCTCTCTTTTCCTCCGTACCACATCTTTTAAAAACGGGGCTACAACGAGCGGATACAGATTTGCTGCCGATATGACGTAACATCGGATGGTGGACCCACAGAGAGTTGCTATCAGAAACGTGTTTTGGACGTAATCTCGTCTTTGTTTACATTAGCAAGCCTCGCTAACACTCAGAGCTAACCTGTACTGGAGAGCACGTGTTTGAAAAGCAGGAAATAAAAAAAGAACTCACCTTGTAGGGGTGTAACGGTTCACAAACATTTCGGTTCGGTACGTACCGCGGTGTTTAGCTCACGGTTCGGTACGTTTTCAGTACAGCAGAAAAAATTATCACAAAACATAAAATATATATATTTTTTAATTATTATTAAACTGTGAATATTCACTCAAATAAATACAAAATAATAAACTAAACATTAAGGTGCAGCATGTCGATGAACTGTAACAATCTGCATCTGATCTGTACTGTTCCTGAGCAGCCAGCTTGACATCAGGACCTGCTTGTCGTTGTGTTTTCATGTTGTCTAAAGAAAGATGAACTCGTCCACATGGCTGCAGAAAGGGCAGATCTGCTGGCACTAACGTCTCCTGCTGTGGAGAACACCCTCTCTAGGGACAGAGGTAGCAGATCCAGCCAGGTAGCGCTATGTTGTAAGGTAGGGGTTCTTACAACCCAACTCCTCACCGCGTGTTGTTTTGACGAGTTGCTTGAAATCATAACAGGGAGGGAATTAGAAGACACCAGGATACCAGTTAAACAATAATCCGTTTTAATTAAACAAAGTAATAATGCAATACGATATAATATAATACATTACTATACAATTCAAAGAATCATATAAGCAACGTGTGGAGTACTCCCCCTTATTCACGCGCTGCGGACATCCTTTCGTCTTGTCAACGCGTGGAGAGAGGGCCAACAACTAGATAAACATTTCCCTAATACTAAGAAGGGGTGGCGTTTCATTTGGGAGATACCAAAACGCTATCTCACAGGGAATCAGCGCCTGGCAGCTATGAAGGCCACAGGTGTTGGGAAGGCCTGCAGGATGCACCTCATTAAATATCAGGGGAAATGCCCCTCCCCATTTGCAAAGCCTATCGATGGTTTAACCCAGAAAACATTCTCTAGGGATAATCTTTACACTCAAAAACAGAAATCACCATTAATTCTGCATCTTCCTTCTTCACAAATAGCTTAAAACACTCTTTTGATAAACAGGTAAAAAGTCAAAGAAAAACTATTGTGCTCATCTATTTCTAAGAAAAAGGGAACATTGTTTCAGAAATCTATAAAAAACCTCTATATTTGAGAGGAAAAATGTACCTTTTGTTCCTTCAATTATTAACACACAGGAATGTATAAACCCACACATATACCATTAAAGATATGTAGATTTCCTTAAAACCTGGCCTGCCAGAGATCTAAAACAGAATATACTCTCCCCACACCAATCACCCTGCCTTGCATACCTCCACATCCCCCACAGCAATAAACCTAGTTTACTTTTAACAGCCCTTTGTCTACCGCCCATTTTAGTCCTCACCTTTATGAAAGGATAAAACAGAGAATCACTATAAAACACAAACACAGGTATTGCTTGAACAGTATTCACTTAACTGCTACTATTGATAATTACCAGGGAAACTCAACAGACCTCTTTTAGTGTCTGGAAATTGCAACAAGACTTTCTGCCATTTCACATGTAACACACTTCTTTGGTACAATATCTCACATCAATTTCCACACGCTTTGCTACCATGGCAACATAAGGATACTTGGCGTTTGTAATAGCTCTGGCTCGGTCTGAACTCTCTGCGAGCGGTGGAGGCTACATGCTAGCGGGAGTTGGGTTTGACCTTCAGTCTGTTTCTTTTGGTACCGGTGATATTCACGATCGGGTGATGCCTTTTCAAATGAGTGCAAGTTTGATGTATTGCCAGCCGCGTAACCAATGTTAGTTGATCAATGCCGACACACAGCTTTGGTTCGGTCCACCTGTCTTTGTCCGTCATCCTTGTTCGTAACTGCGAAACCAAAATGTTCCCAAACCGGAGACTTCAATGATGCTGGAGGATTTCCAGCTCAACTTTATCTGCGTTCACAAGTTCCTCAAACTACTGACTACATGTGAACGCATCCCTGTGACCAGCTCTCATAGTATGCCTCTCGTCCAATGAAATGACTTGCTCGCTCTGTGACGCGTTGAACCCAATGGGAGCAAATGACTCTGAACCTGAGATTACTTCCAAGAAGTTGTTCACGTTCTCAAATGTTTACGTTTAACGTTATATTCGTTCGGTACACTTCGGTACACACGTGAACCGAAGTGTACCGAACGAATATAACGTTAAACGTACGTGTACCGTTACACCCCTATCACCTTGTGATAAACCCGCAAGAGAAAAGGCATTTGAGCTCCATACTGTTTCAGAAGTAATCCTTGACGCGGTTTAAACAGGATGGCGTTTTATCACAGCAGCATTTAACGTTATCTCCGGTAGAATTCTGATCAGGCATTAGCTCCGCCTCCTCTTTTATTTATTTTCAAGCTAAGGGCCCTAAATCCGCGTTTCTCTAACAGGGCTGGAATAGAGGCGTTTGAGCAGCAAGAGGCTTCAGTGGGGGATCTGTTTGGGATGCAAAACACTTCACGGACATGTGGTGTGTGGGTATGGCCCGTGCGTGACAGGTCCCCTTTAACTCCGGCAATCTGTGCTGTTGAGCCAAACTTTAAAGCCAACTTCCTGTTAGTTATCTTTACCAAGATATAATGTTATTGTAGGTCCTATTCCTCCTGTCAATTTACAAATGTGATTATATGAACCGGGTTAGGTTTAGGTCAGGGTTTATATTTAGAGGCTGACCGTTAAAAACAATACATGATGGCGAAGACGGGAAAGTTGATTTAACAAAATGCCTACATACTATAAATAGTCAGCAATCTAGACGATGTGAAAGAAAGTGAATGGCCCATCTTTATCTAATGTGTCCAGGTAAGCAGACATCAAATTGACCTCTGAAATGCTTTCCTCTGTAACGCTGCTATTTATATTGAATGGAATGTATTTGTTTTGCGAGGTTTAGACCCACGTTATCTCCACACAAAGTTATTCCACATCGCCCGAAACTCTATTCTCCAAGGCTCGTTTTGAAAGCTATTCCTCACCCTTTGTGTGTGACCTCCCGCGGTCCACTTTTATATTAGTTTTTATTAAAATATTTTCAGTTTCACAGTGAGATTTAAGTGAGTGGTGACACTTGAATCAGCAGTGCAGCTGATTGGCTGCTGAGGGCTGCTTTGATCAGACGCTGCTCTGAATTAATGACGGCAGCCGAGGGGAGCTCACATGTAAATGAAGAGTCTAATGAAGCCGCTGCCTTCAGCTCACTTTGTCAAGATAGCGATTGGACCGGCAGACGGCATGTACACGTACCCCGATATCATCTCCATGTCCATAAGAGATGGGGCTGCAGATTGTCTGGTGGCCGTTAAGTCGAAAGGTTAATGTCCTTTTTTTGTGGTTCTTGGCGTTAATTGGCATTCATTGAAACTTTTTGCACAAGTTGAATTTAAACGACTTTCCAGACTTACTATCAGCAAATATCTTGATTATTGACTGTCGGGTATTTTAGCTCTGAGTTAGGATTAGCTGAAAAGAGTCCAGCAAGCTTATTTCCAAGTTAACAGCGTTTAATAAAACAACGATACGACGATACAATGAAATGGCAAATGGCGTACAGCTGTGCTCTTCCGTCCTCCTGCATGTGATGAGAAAAGAGACTTCCTGCTTGTGTCACAATTACATATTCACCATCTGAAGTCTTCTCCCATTGGCTTAGAGTCTGATGTTAGTTTTACAATCTTCTAATATCTGTTGGTCATTTAAACATTCCCTAATAATAGTATTGCAGCGTCAATAAGTGAGAGTTGAAGACAGTGTGCAACACCACGTGTCATTCTCCTTATATTCACGTACACAAAATATTATTAGCTACATGCTAACGGCTACAAACAACGTCCGGAAGTTGACGACATTGTCGACACACTCAACTTCCGGTTTCAGAATAAAACACTCAACTTCCGGTTTCAGAATAAAACAGTGTATTCATTTAAAGTTACGCCACATATTGATTTTATTCCTGACATGACCCAACGCTGTGTGTGTCCGTCAAGAAACACGCTGTTTAAAAACATTTAGGCTACTGTTGACTGCGCAAAACAAAATAGACATTTAATATCGTCATGATGTTAACAACTTGATGTTACTTCGTGTTTTACCTCGTTGTATTTACTTATCATCATATCTCTGTGTCTAGTGTAGAACATTGTAAACATGTCAATTCAATAACGTTTTATTTACAGGCACTGTTGCAAAAACCAAGCAGCTTATAAACGTCCGCTTTTAAAGCAAAAGAGCGTTGAAAAAAACGCATTTTTGGACTTTTATTTCCGTTTTCACGTGTTATTGAAATTGCTGATTTGAAACCGTTGTTCCGAAAAGAGAGAGCGGAGTTTGTTCCAAATGTAGCTGAGAGTGTGATTACAGACGAAGTGGGCAGGGTGTGGTTTGGAATTATTCCTGAGAATGTCCTAAACTCAGGATAAGTATTGGATTGTTTGGTATAAAGCGGATCAGTCTGATGCTTCCTCGACTGAACTCTTCGTCCCACCTCTTCGAATGGTCCAAACATGTGTGGACAGCCTCGTCTCGCCCAGTCTGTCTTTCGTCTTGTCCTCTGAAGTGCTTTTTCTTATCCTGCATGTTGTCTCGTCCAGTCTGTAAGGATTGCTGTGTGCATCATCTCAAAGCCTGTGTGACATTTACCGTCCCATCTAATCCCAGTCAGAAACCGTTCTTGCGTGAGGCTTCAACGGCATCTTTGTGTTTCGTGTGAACTCCATATTTAGTTTGCTCTCATCAGACCCATCTTTTCATTCGCCTCTTTCTTACGAGGCGTGATTTGGACGCCAAAACAAATGACTCCTTTCCGTTAATCAAGAGACATTGTCTGGTCAGTGTTGGCAACCTATCCTTGTTCTCCAGGCCAAGTGTTTTGGATAATCTGGTTTGAGGCCCGGATAACTCTTATATTGGTCAACACATTTAGTGTCTTGGTTACGTTACTAGTAGGGATGTAACGATACCAAAAACTCACGGTACGATAATATCGCGATAAAAAGTCCACGGTACGATATTTATCGCGATATGAAAATAAAGAAAAAAATGTGAATTCTTTTATTTTATTTTTTTTTTTACTTGAATTTGTTTTCTTTATTAAATAATAAATCTGATTTGAAAAGTATGTTAGTAGACAGTAGTATTTTAAAGTGTCAACAATATAATAATCAGACCCTGCAATAGAATAAATCAAGTTTCACTTTAGTTGTTCAAGTAACTCAACTCTAACTCACTCACTCACTCGCTCACTCGCTCTCTCACTCGCTCTATCACTCGCTCTCTCACTCGCTCGCTCACTCGCTCTCTCACTCGCTCTCTCACTCGCTCGCTCACTCGCTCTCTCACTCGCTCGCTCACTCGCTCTCTCACTCTCTCGCTCACTCGCTCGCTCACTCGCTCTCTCACTCGCTCTCTCACTCGCTCGCTCCCTCGCTCTCTCGCTCTCTCACTCGCTCTCTCGCTCACTCCCTCGCTCCCTCCCTCTCGCTCCCTCGCTCGCTCGCTCACTCACTCTCTCACTCACTCGCTCACTCGCTCACTCGCTCTCTCACTCACTCGCTCACTCGCTCAATCACTCGCTCGCTCAATCACTCGCTCGCTCATTCGCTCGCTCGCTCACTCGCTCGCTCTCTCACTCGCTCACTCTCTCGCTCGCTCACTCGCTCGCTCACTCGCTCTCTCGCTCTCTCACTCTCTCGCTCACTCGCTCAATCACTCTCACTCACTCAATCTCTCGCTCGCTCACTCGCTCGCTCACTCACTCTCTCTCACTCAATCACTCGCTCTCTCGCTCACTCGCTCGCTCCCTCACTCTCTCGCTCACTCGCTCGCTCCCTCACTCTCTCGCTCTCTCGCTCATTCACTCGCTCGCTCACTCGCTCGCTCTCTCACTCTCTCGCTCACTCGCTCAATCACTCACTAGCTCGCTCACTCACTCACTCGCTCTCTAACTCTCTCGCTCGCTCGCTCACTCACTCGCTCTCTCACTCTCTCGCTCGCTCGCTCACTCGCTCGCTCACTCCCTCGCTCTCTCACTCTCTCACTCTCTCACTCACTCGCTCGCTCGCTCACTCGCTCTCTCACTCTCTCACTCACTCACTCACTCACTCACTCGCTCGCTCGCTCACTCTCTCCCTCACTCACTCTCTCGCTCTCTCACTCACTCGCTCACTCGCTCAATCGCTCTCACTCACTCAATCACTCGCTCGCTCACTCGCTCGCTCTCTCACTCTCTCGCTCATTCACTCGCTCTCTCACTCGCTCTCTCACTCTCTCGCTCCCTCGCTCACTCGCTCACTCACTCACTCGCTCTCTCACTCACTCACTCGCTCACTCTCTCTCTCCCTCTCTCACTCACTCACTCACTCACTCTCTCACTCACTCACTCGCTCGCTCACTCTCTCCCTCACTCACTCTCTCGCTCTCTCACTCACTCGCTCACTCGCTCAATCGCTCTCACTCACTCGCTCAATCGCTCTCACTCACTCAATCACTCGCTCGCTCACTCGCTCGCTCTCTCACTCTCTCGCTCATTCACTCGCTCTCTCACTCGCTCGCTCTCTCACTCTCTCACTCACTCGCTCACTCGCTCACTCTCTCTCTCCCTCTCTCACTCACTCACTCACTCACTCTCTCACTCGCTCGCTCGCTCACTCACTCTCACTCACTCAATCACTCGCTCGCTCATTCACTCGCTCGCTCACTCGCTCGCTCTCTCACTCTCTCGCTCACTCGCTCGCTCCCTCACTCTCTCGCTCACTCACTCGCTCGCTCACTCACTCTCTCGCTCACTCTCTCGCTCACTCACTCACTCACTCACTCAATCACTCACTAGCTCGCTCACTCACTCGCTCGCTCACTCACTCTCACTCACTCAATCACTCGCTCGCTCATTCACTCGCTCGCTCACTCGCTCGCTCTCTCACTCTCTCGCTCACTCACTCGCTCCCTCACTCTCACTCACTCAATCACTCGCTCGCTCATTCACTCTCTCGCTCCCTCACTCGCTCGCTCACTCACTCTCTCTCTCACTCTCTCGCTCACTCACTCGCTCACTCACTCACTCGCTCGCTCACTCACTCTCACTCACTCAATCACTCGCTCATTCACTCGCTCGCTCACTCGCTCGCTCTCTCACTCACTCTCTCGCTCTCTCACTCGCTCACTCACTCGCTCGCTCGCTCACTCACTCTCTCACTCACTCAATCGCTCGCTCGCTCATTCACTCGCTCGCTCACTCGCTTGCTCTCTCACTCTCTCGCTCACTCACTCGCTCCCTCACTCTCTCGCTCACTTAATCACTCGCTCGCTCATTCACTCGCTCGCTCACTCGCTCGCTCTCTCACTCTCTCGCTCACTCACTCAATCACTCACTAGCTCGCTCACTCGCTCACTCGCTCGCTCTCTCACTCTCTCGCTCGCTCACTCACTCTCTCGCTCTCTCGCTCGCTCGCTCACTCGCTCAATCACTCTCACTCACTCAATCACTCGCTCGCTCACTCGCTCGCTCTCTCACTCTCTCGCTCACTCACTCAATCACTCACTAGCTCGCTCACTCACTCTCTTGCTCTCTCGCTCACTCGCTCAATCACTCTCACTTACTCATTCACTCGCTCGCTCACTCGCTCGCTCTCTCACTCACTCTCTCGCTCTCTCACTCGCTCACTCACTCGCTCGCTCGCTCACTCACTCTCTCGCTCACTCAATCGCTCGCTCGCTCACTCTCTCGCTCACTCACTCAATCACTCACTAGCTCGCTCACTCGCTCGCTCGCTCTCTCACTCTCTCGCTCGCTCACTCACTCTCTCGCTCTCTCGCTCGCTCACTCTCTCGCTCACTCACTCAATCACTCACTAGCTCGCTCACTCGCTCACTCGCTCGCTCGCTCTCTCACTCTCTCGCTCACTCGCTCTCTCGCTCTCTCGCTCGCTCACTCGCTCAATCACTCTCACTCACTCAATCGCTCGCTCGCTCACTCGCTCGCTCACTCGCTCGCTCTCTCACTCTCTCGCTCACTCACTCAATCACTCACTAGCTCGCTCACTCACTCTCTTGCTCTCTCGCTCACTCGCTCAATCACTCTCACTCACTCAATCACTCGCTCGCTCACTCGCTCGCTCTCTCACTCTCTCGCTCACTCACTCAATCACTCACTAGCTCGCTCGCTCACTCGCTCGCTCTCTCACTCTCTCGCTCACTCGCTCGCTCTCTCACTCTCTCGCTCACTCGCTCGCTCCCTCACTCTCTCGCTGACTCACTCGCTCGCTCACTCACTCACTCTCTCACTCACTCAATCACTCGCTCATTCACTCGCTCGCTCACTCGCTCGCTCTCTCACTCTCTCGCTCACTCACTCTCTCGCTGACTCACTCGCTCGCTCACTCACTCTCTCACTCACTCAATCGCTCGCTCACTCGCTCTCTCACTCTCTCACTCACTCCCTCACTCTCTCACTCACTCACTCGCTCGCTCGCTCTCTCACTCACTCGCTCACTCACTCTCTCACTCACTCGCTCGCTCTCTCACTCGCTCTCTCGCTCTCTCACTCGCTCACTCACTCGCTCGTTCGCTCACTCTCACTCACTCAACCACTCGCTCATTCGCTCGCTCGCTCACTCGCTCGCTCACTCGCTCGCTCTCTCACTCTCTCGCTCACTCGCTCGCTCCCTCACTCTCTCGCTGACTCACTCGCTCGCTCACTCGCTCGCTCGCTCACTCGCTCTCTCACTCACTCAATCGCTCGCTCGCTCATTCACTCGCTCGCTCACTCGCTTGCTCTCTCACTCTCTCGCTCACTCACTTGCTCCCTCACTCTCTCGCTCACTTAATCACTCATTCACTCGCTCGCTCACTCGCTCGCTCTCTCACTCTCTCGCTCACTCACTCAATCACTCACTAGCTCGCTCACTCGCTCACTCGCTCGCTCGCTCTCTCACTCTCTCGCTCGCTCACTCACTCTCTCGCTCGCTCACTCGCTCAATCACTCTCACTCACTCAATCACTCGCTCGCTCACTCGCTCGCTCTCTCACTCTCTCGCTCACTCACTCAATCACTCACTAGCTCGCTCACTCTCTCTCTTGCTCTCTCGCTCACTCGCTCAATCACTCTCACTTACTCATTCACTCGCTCGCTCACTCGCTCGCTCTCTCACTCACTCTCTCGCTCTCTCACTCGCTCACTCGCTCACTCACTCTCTCGCTCACTCAATCGCTCGCTCGCTCACTCTCTCGCTCACTCACTCAATCACTCACTAGCTCGCTCACTCGCTCACTCGCTCGCTCGCTCTCTCACTCTCTCGCTCGCTCACTCGCTCTCTCGCTCTCTCGCTCGCTCGCTCACTCGCTCAATCACTCTCACTCACTCAATCGCTCGCTCTCTCACTCTCTCGCTCACTCACTCAATCACTCGCTAGCTCGCTCACTCACTCTCTTGCTCTCTCGCTCACTCGCTCAATCACTCTCACTCACTCAATCACTCGCTCGCTCACTCGCTCGCTCTCTCACTCTCTCGCTCACTCACTCAATCACTCACTAGCTCGCTCGCTCACTCGCTCGCTCTCTCACTCTCTCGCTCACTCACTCGCTCCCTCACTCTCTCGCTGACTCACTCGCTCGCTCACTCACTCACTCTCTCACTCACTCAATCACTCGCTCATTCACTCGCTCGCTCACTCGCTCGCTCTCTCACTCTCTCGCTCACTCACTCGCTCCCTCACTCTCTCGCTGACTCACTCGCTCGCTCACTCACTCACTCTCTCACTCACTCAATCACTCGCTCACTCGCTCTCTCACTCTCTCACTCACTCCCTCACTCTCTCACTCACTCACTCGCTCGCTCGCTCTCTCACTCACTCGCTCACTCACTCTCTCACTCACTCGCTCGCTCTCTCACTCACTCTCTCGCTCTCTCACTCGCTCACTCACTCGCTCGTTCGCTCACTCTCACTCACTCAACCACTCGCTCATTCACTCGCTCGCTCACTCGCTCGCTCTCTCACTCTCTCGCTCACTCGCTCGCTCCCTCACTCTCTCGCTGACTCACTCGCTCGCTCACTCACTCACTCTCTCACTCTCTCACTCACTCACTCACTCGCTCGCTCGCTCACTCTCTCACTCACTCGCTCTCTCGCTCTCTCACTCACTCGCTCACTCGCTCAATCGGACTCAATCACTCGCTCGCTCACTCGCTCGCTCGCTCGCTCCCTCACTCTCTCGCTCACTCACTCGCTCGCTCACTCACTCTCTCACTCACTCAATCACTCGCTCGCTCATTCACTCGCTCGCTCGCTCTCTCTCTCTCTCACTCTCTCGCTCACTCACTCAATCACTCACTAGCTCGCTCACTCACTCGCTCACTCGCTCTCTCACTCTCTCACTCACTCCCTCACTCTCTCACTCACTCACTCGCTCACTCTCTCACTCACTCGCTCACTCTCTCACTCGCTCGCTCTCTCACTCGCTCTCTCGCTCTCTCACTCGCTCACTCACTCACTCGCTCGCTCACTCACTCACTCTCACTCACTCAATCACTCGCTCATTCACTCGCTCGCTCACTCGCTCGCTCTCTCACTCTCTCGCTCACTCGCTCGCTCCCTCACTCTTTCGCTGACTCACTCGCTCGCTCACTCACTCACTCTCTCACTCACTCAATCACTCACTCTCTCGCTCACTCGCTCGCTCACTCACTCACTCTCTCACTCACTCAATCACTCGCTCCCTCACTCTCTCGCTCACTCACTCGCTCGCTCACTCTCTCACTCACTCAATCACTCGCTCGCTCATTCACTCGCTCACTCGCTCTCTCGCTCACTCGCTCCATCACTCACTCGCTCTCTCGCTCACTCACTCAATCACTCGCTCGCTCTCTCACTCACTCGCTCGCTCACTCTCTCACTCATTCGCACGCTCACTCACTCTCTCACTCACTCGCTCGCTCTCTCACTCACTCTCTCGCTCTCTCACTCGCTCACTCACTCACTCACTCTCTCGCTCGCTCACTCACTCACTCACTCTCTCGCTCTCTCGCTCACTCGCTCACTCGCTCAATCACTCTCACTCACTCAATCACTCACTCGCTCGCTCTCTCACTCTCTCGCTCACTCACTCAATCACTCACTAGCTCGCTCACTCACTCGCTCGCTCACTCACTCACTCGCTCTCTCACTCTCTCCCTCACTCTCTCACTCACTCGCTCTCTCACTCTCTCCCTCACTCTCTCACTCACTCGCTCACTCTCTCACTCGCTCGCTCACTCACTCTCTCACTCACTCGCTCACTCACTCTCTCACTCGCTCGCTCACTCACTCTCTCACTCACTCGCTCGCTCTCTCACTCGCTCTCTCGCTCTCTCACTCGCTCACTCACTCACTCACTCGCTCGCTCACTCACTCTCACTCACTCAATCACTCGCTCACTCGCTCGCTCACTCGCTCGCTCTCTCTCTCACTCACTCTCTCGCTCTCTCACTCGCTCAATCGCTCGCTCACTCGCTCGCTCCCTCACTCTCTCGCTCACTCACTCGCTCGCTCACTCACTCTCTCACTCACTCAATCACTCGCTCGCTCATTCACTCGCTCGCTCTCTCACTAGCTCGCTCACTCGCTCGCTCGCTCACTCACTCGCTCTCTCACTCTCTCGCTCATTCACTCGCTCTCTCACTCTCTCGCTCATTCACTCGCTCACTCGCTCGCTCACTCGCTCACTCTCTCGCTCTCTCACTCACTCGCTCACTCGCTCGATCACTCTCCCTCACTCAATCACTCGCTCGCTCACTCGCTCGCTCTCTCACTCTCTCGCTCACTCACTCGATCACTCACTAGCTCGCTCACTCGCTCGCTCGCTCGCTCCCTCACTCTCTCGCTCACTCACTCGCTCGCTCACTCACTCTCTCGCTCACTCAATCACTCGCTCGCTCATTCACTCGCTCGCTCACTCGCTCGCTCTCTCACTCTCTCGCTCGCTCACTCAATCACTCGCTAGCTCGCTCACTCGCTCGCTCGCTCTCTCACTCACTCACTCACTCTCTCGCTCTCTCACTCGCTCGCTCGCTCAATCACTCACTCACTCACTCACTCACTCACTCTCTCACTCTCTCACTCGCTCACTCGCTCACTCACTCGCTCACTCGCTCACTCACTCTCTCACTCTCTCACTCACTCACTCGCTCTCTCACTCTCTCACTCACTCACTCGCTCACTCGCTCACTCACTCACTCTCTCACTCACTCACTCACTCGCTCACTCACTCTCTCACTCACTCGCTCATGCACTCACTCTCTCACTCTCTCGCTCACTCTCTCACTCACTCGCTCACTCACTCACTCTTTCGCTCGCTCACTCACTCGCTCGCTCACTCACTCACTCACACAGCTTTTGCCAAGGAGGCGGGGCTTATTGACAGAGATATAAATGAAGAGTTTGGTTCTAAAACGCGATAAACGCCACTTTTGAAATAATGAGTTCCCGCCCAAATCAGTATTGTATTTCGTCGGTATTGAAAAGTCAACATTCAATTTTCCGCAAAACGCGATATCCGCCGTGTTATTCTGTCCTGTTTTCTCACTTTCTTTCCAAACAGCGACAAACGCCAGTCTCAACCTGCGGTGTTTCTGCGGTGGGGACGAAACGAAGCCATCGAAATGTAATCACGTCCCTGAGGAGACTAACAAAACGAGACACTCGGGAGGAGGGAAATGCCGGCTGTCGCTTGTTATCATTCTCATACAAAAGCAAAGTTCTGTCACGCAGACACATTGACCCCAGGGGATCTATTAAAAAACGTTCTGTCTTTTTACTCTGGATCACATCGAGCAGGATCAAGTCCTTTTGATCACTGTCAAACAAGTTCAGCGGAGACGTCCAAAGGTTGTCACGGCGATATGCAGAAGGATAGGGAGGTCACCGATGAATATCATTTGCTGACCGAAGATCATCCCACAAACATTCCTGTCTGCAAGGCCACCCTTTACGAATGATATTATTCATACAGGACTGCTCTTAAAACGCGTGGATCATTACACGACGCGATGTTGGTGTGATGGCTGGACTACAGGCTGGATAACGACAGCTTAATTCACAACAAGCACATCAGTGGCTTTTCAATGCAGCCTGATGTGCAGCCTCGGTTACATCATGAAGTGGACGAGGCACAATCAAGCTTTTCTGTTCAATCTTTAAGTTTCTAGCTATTTTCTCGTTTGTTTTCATGTTTTCATGTTGTAGCCTACGTAAGGAATTAGTATTACTTAGCCTATAGCTGTCGGATGTATTGCTTGGGCACAAATTCATTACACAGATATAGTTATATGAATGCAATGGATGTATAGTATGCACAAGACAATCGTACAACGTTGTTCTTGTTCATGATACGTTTTCCTCACATGTAATGTTTTATTGTTGTAATGAATGTGTAGCATTAACAAGATGACCCGTTAAATACATTTTGGGAGCGATGATCGATGTCTTTTTGGCCCAGTGCCCATATATAAGTTTAGTGTTGACCAAGTTCAGAGGTTTTCAGATGCATCAACTGACTTACTGTTGTGTATTTTTTTGTTTCAATATGAAACATAAAATGGATTTATTGCATTTTGGGGAAAACATTTTCAGTTTTTAAAATAAATCTTTGAAAATCTGATTCTGGATTTTAATTTGTAATGTTATTATAACCTCAAGATGCGATGTGAAAGTTTGGAACAGAAAATAGTGGTTTTCACTTTTCTTGGTAAAGAAAATACATTTTTACTCAAATTAATCAACATGGATTTATAGCGTTTTGGAACCAAACTCTTCAAATATCCCGTTGGTACTTGTCCATGTCTCTCGGTGTGAACATGTCGCGCTGTAAATACGATGACCTTTCGTGTTATCTGTTGTTTTATGTTCATGTTGTCGCCTACTTGCTGCCATGTTGGACAGGTCGATCTCAACGGGACCATCTGGTTCAATAAAGGTTTAAAAATGTTTTTTTAATTTTTTTTTAATTGTGGTAGATTTTGTCAGTCTCACGACGGTATTGAGACATTTATTTACCGCGATATTCGATATATATAGTTACATCCCTAGTTACTAGTGTTCATTGGATGCAACGGTGCGCCTCACATTCACCAATTCTGTGTGTTTGTTTTGTACCCAGTCGATTACACGATGGCCCAACCCATCGAGCTGTGAAACATTGTGTTAGAATGCTTAGACGCATCTTCTACAGCACTTTTCACTAAAGGTTAAAGCTGTCCTTGTGCCGTGGAGCAACTCCTTCTTCATGCTGAAGACATTTTAACACACAGTAAAATACACTTAATTTGTCCAGTTAGTTAGATATATCACCCGGGGGCGACGTTAAGGTGGTGCGGTCGTCTTTAAATTGAAAGGTTACTAGATACTTAACCCGATGGCAATGGGTGACTGATTTGTCGTATGTAGAGCGCTTTAGTAGTAGAGTAGTTGCAACGACTGGATAAAGTGCTTTATAAAACAGGCCATTTGCCATTTAGTCCATTGAGGTCTTTATGGGGAGATTCGGAGTGGGCTTAAATCACTAAGATCTTAAATCAATACCCAGACAGAAGCCTTAGGAAGCCACTGAGTCAACACCTCCACACACTTACTCCTGCTTCTGCACATACCTCCATTGAGCAGGCTGGAGGACACAGCGATGCTAGAGTGGGAAGTGTGTTCACCACCTCCTCAGGCCTTTGATGAAAGCCACACATCTAAGTGCCTTCCCCTGGGCGTGAGAGTTCTCACACTAAAGCAGGCTGTTACATCGCGGAGTCATAGACACTTCAGCGCCGGAGAATAACGCTTTCTGTTTAAAGGGAAGGAGCTGAAGGAGAGAGTCCTCTGGCTCGCCCGAGGGCTCAAGGGTTTCAAGGGTTCAAGGGTTTCAAGGGGTTCAAGGGTTTCAAGGGTTCAAGGGTTTCAAGGGTTTCAACGGTTTCAAGGGTTTCACGGGTTTCAAGGGTTTCAAGGATTTCAGGGGTTTCAAGGGTTCAAGGGTTTCACGGGTTTCAAGGGTTCAAGGGTTTCAAGGGTTCAAGGGTTTCAAGGGTTTCAAGGGTTCAAGGGTTCAAGGGTTTCACGGGTTTCAAGGGTTTCAAGGGTTTCAAGGGTTCAAGGGTTTCACGGGTTTCAAGGGTTCAAGGGTTTCACGGGTTTCAAGGGGTTTCACGGGTTTCACGGGTTTCACGGGTTCAAGGGTTTCACGGTTTTCAAGGGTTCAAGGGTTTCACGGGTTCAAGGGTTCAAGGGTTTCAAGGGTTCAAGGGTTTCACGGGTTTCACGGGTTTCACGGGTTTCAAGGGTTCAAGGGTTTCACGGGTTTCAAGGGTTTCAAGGGTTCAAGGGTTTCACGGGTTCAAGGGTTTCACGGGTTCCAAGGGTTCAAGGGTTTCACGGGTTTCACGGGTTTCACGGGTTTCACGGGTTTCAAGGGTTCAAGGGTTTCAAGGGTTCAAGGGTTTCACGGGTTTCAAGGGTTCAAGGGTTTCACGGGTTTCAAGGGTTTCACGGGTTTCAAGGGTTCAAGGGTTTCAAGGGTTCAAGGGTTTCACGGGTTTCACGGGTTTCAAGGGTTTCACGGGTTTCAAGGGTTCAAGGGTTTCACGGGTTTCAAGGGTTTCACGGGTTTCAAGGGTTTCAAGGGTTTCACGGGTTTCAAGGGTTTCAAGGGTTTCACGGGTTTCAAGGGTTTCACGGGTTTCACGGGTTTCAAGGGTTTCACGGGTTTCACGGGTTTCACGGGTTTCAAGGGTTTCACGGGTTTCAAGGGTTCAAGGTTTCAAGGGTTTCAAGGGTTTCAGGGGTTTCAAGGGTTTCACGGGTTTCACGGGTTTCAAGGGTTCAAGGGTTCAAGGGTTTCACGGGTTTCAAGGGTTTCAAGGGTTTCACGGGTTTCAAGGGTTTCAAGGGTTTCAGGGGTTTCAAGGGTTTCAAGGGTTTCACGGGTTTCAAGGGTTTCAAGGGTTCAAGGGTTTCACGGGTTTCAAGGGTTCAAGGGTTTCACGGGTTTCAAGGGTTTCACGGGTTTCACGGGTTTCACGGGTTCAAGGGTTTCACGGTTTTCAAGGGTTCAAGGGTTTCACGGGTTCAAGGGTTCAAGGGTTTCACGGGTTTCACGGGTTTCAAGGGTTCAAGGGTTTCACGGGTTTCAAGGGTTTCAAGGGTTTCACGGGTTTCACGGGTTTCAAGGGTTTCACGGGTTTCACGGGTTTCACGGGTTCCAAGGGTTCAAGGGTTTCACGGGTTCCAAGGGTTTCACGGTTTTCAAGGGTTCAAGGGTTTCAAGGGTTCAAGGGTTTCACGGGTTCAAGGGTTTCACGGGTTCCAAGGGTTCACGGGTTTCACGGGTTTCACGGGTTTCACGGGTTTCACGGGTTTCAAGGGTTCAAGGGTTTCAAGGGTTCAAGGGTTTCACGGGTTTCAAGGGTTCAAGGGTTTCACGGGTTTCAAGGGTTTCAAGGGTTCAAGGGTTTCAAGGGTTCAAGGGTTTCACGGGTTTCACGGGTTTCAAGGGTTTCACGGGTTTCACGGGTTTCAAGGGTTTCAAGGGTTTCACGGGTTTCAAGGGTTCAAGGGTTTCACGGGTTTCAAGGGTTTCACGGGTTTCAAGGGTTTCAAGGGTTTCACGGGTTTCAAGGGTTTCACGGGTTTCAAGGGTTTCAAGGGTTCAAGGGTTTCACGGGTTTCAAGGGTTTCACGGGTTTCACGGGTTTCAAGGGTTTCACGGGTTTCACGGGTTTCAAGGGTTTCACGGGTTTCACGGGTTTCAAGGGTTTCAAGGGTTTCACGGGTTTCAAGGGTTCAAGGGTTTCACGGGTTTCAAGGGTTTCACGGGTTTCAAGGGTTTCAAGGGTTTCACGGGTTTCAAGGGTTTCACGGGTTTCAAGGGTTTCAAGGGTTCAAGGGTTTCACGGGTTTCAAGGGTTTCACGGGTTTCACGGGTTTCAAGGGTTTCACGGGTTTCACGGGTTTCAAGGGTTTCAAGGGTTTCACGGGTTTCAAGGGTTCAAGGGTTTCACGGGTTTCACGGGTTTCACGGGTTTCAAGGGTTTCAAGGGTTTCAGGGGTTTCAAGGGTTTCACGGGTTTCAAGGGTTTCACGGGTTTCACGGGTTTCAAGGGTTCCAGGGGGTTCAAGGTTTCAAGGGTTCAAGGGTTTTATTATCATATGGAAGAAGGCGAGCCTCCGGAAGCTCCCGGTTGCATATAATGACTGTTTGCTGCCCAGGCGGTGCAGTGCAGGTGAAATGTTCTGAAACGCACGAGTCAACACGTTCCATCTCTCCTGAGAAATCTGATTCATCTGATTCATCTGTCGACTGAATGTTTCTCATAACTCTCATTACGCTGCTTTCACATCCGTGTCTCAGTGCTGAGCGATACCACCTCTGTGGGAACATCGGTATCACTGCCTTTTTTTATTTATATTTGAGTGTTGTATGTTTTGTAATTTTTTTTTTTTTATTTATCCTTTATTTATCAAATGTAGGTAAATTATTCTTGATACTTGAAACGCGCCGGCCTCACAGCTCTCCGGAGGTTCATCGGTTCAGCTGCAGCTCAGTCCTTAAAGCAGGAGCTTCAGGTGAGAGGGATATGAAGATTCAAGCTTGTTATGCAAATGAGTTATTGGGCTTTAGATTTGAACATGTTTTCAACTGTCATTGACTGACCTTATTAACACATGAAGACTGTGTAATATATGTTAACGTATTTAAGAAGTACAATATAAGACAAGCAAGTTTTTATACTTAAGTCATTAAGTCACCTTTTGAATTGACTGATTGAACATGGTCCACGGGCCGTAGTTTGGACCCCCCTGAACTATAACTATGGCCCCTGGGATGAACCTGTCCGAGTGGTGGTCTTAGTCCTGATACGCGGTCTTAGTCCTGATGCACGGTCTTAGTCCTGATGCACGGTCTTAGTCCTGATGCACGGTCTTAGTCCTGATGCACGGTCTTAGTCCTGATGCGCGGTCTTAGTCCTGATCCGCGGTCTTAGTCCTGATGCGCGGTCTTAGTCCTGATACGCGGTCTTAGTCCTGATGCACGGTCTTAGTCCTGATGCACGGTCTTAGTCCTGATGCGCGGTCTTAGTCCTGATGCGCGGTCTTAGTCCTGATGCACGGTCTTAGTCCTGATGCACGGTCTTAGTCCTGATGCACGGTCTTAGGATGCACGGTCTTAGTCCTGATGCGCGGTCTTAGTCCTGATGCGCGGTCTTAGTCCTGATGCACGGTCTTAGTCCTGATGCGCGGTCTTAGTCCTGATGCACGGTCTTAGTCCTGATGCACGGTCTTAGTCCTGATGCACGGTCTTAGTCCTGATGCACGGTCTTAGTCCTGATGCACGGTCTTAGTCCTGATGCGCGGTCTTAGTCCTGATGCACGGTCTTAGGATGCACGGTCTTAGTCCTGATGCGCGGTCTTAGTCCTGATGCACGGGCAGAACAGCTTGTGGCTGGAGTGATGCCACCTGGAGGAAAGAGCCTCTAATGCTAACATGTAGCATTCGAGAAGTTCACTCGTAGCAGGAACACCAGTGAAGAACCTTTCTAACCGATGGCTTCATGATTAGCTCTGTCAGAATGCATCTGTCTTCTGATTGGACCTCTTGAGATGAATCCATGGAAGTCACTCCTAAGATAACTGCTCCTGAGCGATGGTGTAGGAGTGATACTCTTGATGTTTACTACCCTTTCTTTAGACAAGGCTAAGCATCCTTCATCTTCAATGTAAAGCTACTACCTTGTTTCAAAGACTTACAGCCTGCTTGAGTTTGAAGAATATCGCACACCGGCACTCAGAAGTGTTTCTGTTCTGAAACGCCACCGTTAGTCGAGTGGAAACACTTTCTCTGCACGGCTCGTATGAGAGGCAGACTTTCTGAAGTAGCTCCTTGAGGTTTTATTAACGGTGTCTTCTTCCTCTTTTACATTAGGCCACATAAGAAATGATACTTGTTTTGCTTGGTCGTGGGTCTGAGGGCGACGGCCCGTCCACACGGCGGCGTGCGTTGAAGCTTCCACGCTTCTGTCCGTTCACTTTGAATGGGGTGACGTCACGCTTTGCCGAACTGCATTGTGGGAGCGTTGCTTCGCTTCAAAAGTTGAGCAACGTTCAACTTTTGAAGCTTCGACGGAAGCGTCAGCCAATCAAATCATATGCCAGTACGAGCTCTAGCCAATCAAACCGCGTGCTTGTGAGTCCGGGGCGGGAGAGTCATGCGATTGGTTGTTGGTCGAGTTTCAGACACGCCCGCCGGCAAGCTTCAACGCACGCCGCCGTGTGGACGCTACGTCAGGGTTATGGTTAGAGTTTATAGATCTAATGATGCTTCCCATGAGGCATTGCATGAAGTCTGTTGACGAATCAGAAGCTGTTGTTGGGGCGAAACGGGAAAGGGGCGAAACGGGAACAGATTGGGGGCGAAACGGAATACACCGTTGTTAACATGCGTTTATCTTCAATTTAACAGAAATTGAGGTTCAATCAGAAAGTGTCCAAAATAGATACGTTAACTGATGGAGAAGTTCATCGTAAATCCATTTTCCTGCAAGATCTAAACGGTATTGCTAGAAAATAATGATGGTGTCTCTTGACTAAGATGCCTGAGGCGGTGATGCAACGGTTTAGAAACAACTCTTCATCTCCGCCTGTTTCTTTAGTGTCCGTATAGAACATGTACAGACAGACCTTTCTGAAGTAGCTCATTGAAGCTCAGAGGTTTTCATTAACAAGCACCTATAGGTTACATTTATCTTCAGCTGAAGAGGTTCAATCAGAACAGATCCTTTTCCTTCAAGACCAGATCGGTTAGAAAAGAGAAGGTCGTGTTTCTTTCCTTAAGTGCCTGATGCACACTATAACACTATGTAGTGTCTCTACTTTAAAGAGTCCTCTCCTGCTGATGTTCAGGTGTATATCAGTATGTAGTGTCTCTACTTTAAAGAGTCCTCTCCTGCTGATGTTCAGGTGTATATCAGTATGTCGTGTCTCTACTTTAAAGAGTTCTCTCCTGCTGATGTTCAGGTGTATATCAGTATGTAGTGTCTCTACTTTAAAGAGTCCTCTCCTGCTGATGTTCAGGTGTATATCAGTACGTAGTGTCTCTACTTTAAAGAGTCCTCTCCTGCTGATGTTCAGGTGTATATCAGTATGTAGTGTCTCTACTTTAAAGAGTCCTCTCCTGCTGATGTTCAGGTGTATATCAGTATGTCGTGTCTCTACTTTAAAGAGTTCTCTCCTGCTGATGTTCAGGTGTATATCAGTATGTAGTGTCTCTACTTTAAAGAGTCCTCTCCTGCTGATGTTCAGGTGTATATCAGTACGTAGTGTCTCTACTTTAAAGAGTCCTCTCCTGCTGATGTTCAGGTGTATATCAGTATGTAGTGTCTCTACTTTAAAGAGTCATCTCCTGCTGATGTTCAGGTGTATATCAGTACGTAGTGTCTCTACTTTAAAGAGTCCTCTCCTGCTGATGTTCAGGTGTATATCAGTATGTAGTGTCTCTACTTTAAAGAGTCCTCTCCTGCTGATGTTCAGGTGTATATCAGTATGTAGTATCTCTACTTTAAAGAGTCCTCTCCTGCTGATGTTCAGGTGTATATCAGTATGTAGCGTCTCTACTTTAAAGAGTCCTCTCCTGCTGATGTTCAGGTGTATATCAGTATGTAGTGTATCTACTTTAAAGAGTCCTCTCCTGCTGATGTTCAGGTGTATATCAGTATGTAGTGTATCTACTTTAAAGAGTTCTCTCCTGCTGATGTTCAGGTGTATATCAGTATGTAGTGTCTCTACTTTAAAGAGTCCTCTCCTGCTGATGTTCAGGTGTATATCAGTATGTAGTGTCTCTACTTTAAAGAGTCCTCTCCTGCTGATGTTCAGGTGTATATCAGTATGTAGTATCTCTACTTTAAAGAGTCCTCTCCTGCTGATGTTCAGGTGTATATCAGTATGTAGCGTCTCTACTTTAAAGAGTCCTCTCCTGCTGATGTTCAGGTGTATATCAGTATGTAGTGTCTCTACTTTAAAGAGTCCTCTCCTGCTGATGTTCAGGTGTATATCAGTATGTAGTGTCTCTACTTTAAAGAGTCCTCTCCTGCTGATGTTCAGGTGTATATCAGTATGTAGTGTCTCTACTTTAAAGAGTCCTCTCCTGCTGATGTTCAGGTGTATACCAGTATGTAGTGTCTCTACTTTAAAGAGTCCTCTCCTGCTGATGTTAAGGTGTATATCAGTATGTAGTGTCTCTACTTTAAAGAGTCCTCTCCTGCTGATGTTCAGGTGTATATCAGTATGTAGAGTCTCTACTTTAAAGAGTCATCTCCTGCTGATGTTCAGGTGTATAACACTATGTAGTGTCTCTACTTTAAAGAGTCCTCTCCTGCTGATGTTCAGGTGTATATCAGTATGTAGTGTCTCTACTTTAAAGAGTCCTCTCCTGCTGATGATCAGGTGTATATCAGTATGTAGTGTCTCTACTTTAAAGAGTCCTCTCCTGCTGATGTTCAGGTGTATATCAGTATGTAGAGTCTCTACTTTAAAGAGTCCTATTTATTTTGGGGCGTGGGGAATGAAGAGAAACAAATATATGAGCATTTTATGAGCATGGGATTTTGACCCCTCATATATGCATAATGCTGCACTATACTTTGCGGCCACACGCGGTTGCCAAGCAACGCTTATTGTTTAGGTCCTTTGATAAGCAGGCAGTCATATGATAAACTAGAACTAGCTAGATCTGATAGATTTGGACATACACGCGAGTGAAGTCTAACCGGACGCGAGAGAGGGATCAGAGATCAGGGCTGCAGTCGGATAATCCAAAAATCAGCGCATTTCGTCTATTCCTTGACCTCTGAGTGAAAGGTCACGGGGTTAAGGGATAGTGGATAGGAGAATTCAAAAGGACTTAGGAGAAGAGACTGTGGTACTTTAGAGAAGCGACTGCACTTTCACTATCCCACGTGTTTCTGATGCGCCAGCGGACGTCCTGAATGTGCGTCTGCTGCTGTGGGGTAACTATGGAAACCACAGTTTTCTATACAGCGGACTACAAACATGGATGTTCAATAAGAACGAGGGACTGCTGTGAACTCATCCAGAGACTCTGCTCCGTGCTCTGATGCTGCTGCTTTGCTTTATGAACGAGGACAAAGAGAAACATATTCTTCAGGACCAAAGCTGGAACTGAAATAAAAAGGAAAGTGAAACTTCTGCTCGTCCCCCTCTCCCTCCGGTCCACATTAATACCAATGATCCCAATACGTATGATTGATGAACTAAAGATCTTAAATCAATACAAATGTATTTATTATAAACGTTAGTCCTGAACATCTATCACTGTGTATATCACCATTCAAACATCTTTTAGAAGTTGAACAAACCCCACACAGCTCAGTAAAGACTGAGATGTTGACTTTATTTGATCATTTCAGTGAAAACTAACGTTCATATTTCTCTCTTTATTATAATACTGATGAACGTTCAAAACAAAGCACTTTGCAACTTACCACCTATGTTTTAAAATGCTTAATAAGCACCGTAACTTTCATGATATCATTTCTCCGTCATAATCGGTTGTTTCCGTGAACGGCCGACTGTTGAGTGACGGCAAATGCTGCGGCTGCAATGCATTGTGGGGCAGCATTTTCTCCTCTCCTCTCGGTTAGGGAGGTCCAGTGGTTCCTAAGCTAAAGGAGGCTATAAAGGAAGCTTGAAACCTCCTTTCCTTTCATCTAGAGAATCAGCACTTATCATGGCTGCCTCTGAGGGACTTCCGGGTCATTTCTCTCCGTGAGGAAGGGTCCTGAGACAAACGGACTATTCGACTGCACCCCAGATCAGCTGCTGCTGACGGACCGCTGAGTGGAGCACAACACACTAAGAGTTAGACCGAACACACTTAGCTAGTTCTTCTTCTCTGGAACTAGCTAAACTAGTTATACATGTATTCTTTACTGTCGGGTCACTCGGTACAGGTTCAGCGAGCTGCACGAGCTGAACTGAGCTGAGTTTCTGTAAACCTTGAAGAAAGTAGTTCATCTACTATGAGCAGTTTGTTTAAACGCATTCATTATGTTGTTTTTTCATTAACATAAAATAAATCTCACGCACCCCCTGCAGTACTCCAACGCACCCCTAGTGGTCCGCGTACCCCCATTTGAGATCCACTGCGTAGAGAACACACTACAGGAGAAGGAAGTCCCCCATAAGCAGAACTCTTTAAAAGAATCTAGTGTTGGTGTCCTTGAACGCCTGGTGCCGTCTGTAGTGGAGGCACCCCCTCTGTCTGTAGTGGAGGCACCCCCTCTGTCTGTAGTGGAGGCACCCCCTCCGTCTGTAGTGGAGGCACCCCCTCCGTCTGTAGTGGAGGCACCCCCTCCATCTGTAGTGGAGGCACCCCCTCAGTCTGTAGTGGAGGCACCCCCTCAGTCTGTAGTGGAGGCACCCCCTCCATCTGTAGTGGAGGCACCCCCTCAGTCTGTAGTGGAGGCACCCCCTCAGTCTGTAGTGGAGGCACCCCCTCAGTCTGTAGTGGAGGCACCCCCTCAGTCTGTAGTGGAGGCACCCCCCTCAATCTGTAGTGGAGGCACCCCCTCAGTCTGTAGTGGAGGCACCCCCTCAGTCTGTAGTGGAGACACCCCCTCAGTCTGTAGTGGAGGCACCCCCTCCATCTGTAGTGGAGGCACCCCCTCAGTCTGTAGTGGAGGCACCCCCTCCATCTGTAGTGGAGGCACCCCCTCAGTCTGTAGTGGAGGCACCCTCTCCGTCTGTAGTGGAGGCACCCCCTCCGTCTGTAGTGGAGGCACCCCCTCCGTCTGTAAGCACATGTTCTTCAGCCAGCATGCTCTGGAGGAACCGATGAACCTTCCTGGAGTTCTTCTGCTTTGTATACCTGCGTGTGTTTATCTTTATTCAACCGCTGAAGGTCAGAGAAGCTCCTCGTGAACCTGCCACGGGATCGCTACGAAATAATCTTCTATGACTTTCTTTATCTGCCGGCTTCCTCATCATTTCCTCTCCCGTTCTTTAAGCTGCCCCCCCCCCCCCCCTGGCTCTGACATCTGTATAGGATCTGTGTGTGCGTAGGTTGATATATGGAAGTGTGTGTGTGTGTCTGTGTGTGTGTGTGTGTGTGTGTGTGTGTGTTTGTGTGTATGTGAGAGTGTAAGTGGTACTTTCATCAGTTTTTGGCAGATTGCACCGGGTTCAGTTTTTCCTCACTTTCGTGCGGTTGCTATGCAACAGGAGGAAGACGTTTCCAGATAAATCTACACACACACACACACACACACACACACACACACACACACACACACACACACACACACACACACACACACACACACACACACACACACACACACACACACACACACACACACACACACACACACACACACACACACAGCTCTTCACACCTCCACTGCCTCTCTCCGTTACTCTTTGTTCTGTGTCTCCCTCTGATCTCCATCCTCTCTCCCAGCGATGCGTTCCCCTCCTCTTCCCAAAACACTGGATGCTTTTACATCATTTCACAAAGTACGATTGTGAACGCACGATGAACCTTCATTTACTTGAATATACATCAGACATAAAGCTCCTGGAAGCGGATGGACCTGTGTGTTCCTGCAGGACAGGAGGAGCTGCTGATGCAGCGTGTTTAGAACAGAGGACTTTGATGAGATGCGTGTTGAGAGAAGTGAGACATCGTAACACGGGCTTGATGTCCTAAGCTACAGCGCAGCACATATGATACGATACGGACACACAGATACAACGTTGGGCAAGAAGTCTTTCTACTCGTAAATATAATATGAATTAGATATTGTACAGTCAGAAGAAATTAAATACGGTTATTACGGTGATAACTATTTCGATAAACGAGTACATTGCAAGAGGACAGACAGATGCATGTTGATGGAGGCGCTTTCGCTTCTTAGTGCTGATGCTGAAATGCTAAGTCTCATCTCCTTATCGTTGCCGTTGCTCCAGATGATCCGCCTCCTCTCTCTTGGCTTCGTGCTAAAACACTGGATGGATATCTGCTGCCAGCTTCTCAGGATAGGGATGTGAACGCACGCTGAATGCTAATGATGCTAAAGGAAATGAGTATGACTGGAGACGGGTGCAGACATGCTCACCCTGCTGCTGCAGGACAATACGTGCGAGGTGCTTCAAGGGAAGGTTGGAGAGGAAAGGCTGCAGGAGTCGTGTTTGAGTTTCTCAGCAGATGTTTTTATAGAGTTTGTCTTTTACTCAAGGCCTAAATCTCGTGTTCATCTCCTCTTGTTGTTCCTCCGAATGACCGGGTCATACTTACCCCCCCCCCCCCCCCCCCCCCCTCCCTGTGTGGCGAAGCTGCTGGCGAAGCTTAAGGCATGCAAGGTCAACCATACTGTGCTAAGTGTGCGTGCGTGGTGTGTGTGTGTGTGTGTGTGTGTGTGTGTGTGTGTGTGTGTGTGTGTGTGTGTGTGTGTGTGTGTGTGTGTGTGTGTGTGTGTGTGTGTGTGTGTGTGTGTGTGTGTGTTGTGTGTGTGTGTGTGTGTGTGTGTGTGTGTGTGTGTGTGTGTGTGATAAGGATTGTGCACAGTATACATTGTCCTCCCCCGTGCAGACATGTGATTCACTGCTCCACTTCTCTCTGTTTTGACAAAAGGAGAATGTTCTGAATTATTGGAGGCACTTTCCTATACGTCAGTGCCTCCGAGTTAGTGTGTGTGTGTGTGTGTGTGTGTGTGTGTGTGTGTGTGTATGTGTGTGTGTGTGTGTGTGTGTGTGTGTGTGTGTGTGTGTGCGCGTGTTGTCGTCACTCGGCACATGCCTCTCTGTGTCCTCGTCTGGCCTGCTTGTATAACTGTACCCAGCGCTATAGGAGGATCAGTGCAGCGTGAACACACACACACACACACACACACACACACACACACACACACACACACACACACACACACACACACACACACACACACACACACACACTGCCTTCTCTCTGCAGACTCCTCACACACACACAATACTGATAAGTGTGTGAGAGGAGAATAGGGAATATATATCTGTTTACATTATCAATAACTCATCACTAGCTGTCAGTAATTATCTTCCTACTGGACGTCCATATGTATTGGATCGGCTTCCAATTAGCACAAATGAAAGCGATCCAATTTATATTCATAATGTGAGACAGAGAGTATCCAGATTAATTAACTGGTTGAGCACACTGAAAACATTAATTATATATATATATATATATATATATTACACCAAGGATAATGCAACACAATACAAATGGCTGTACTTGTCGAGTATTCCACAAACACAGTTCCCTTTACCTGCAGTGTAAATTATTATTATTTTATATAGTGGTGACGTGCAGTCATGTGACCGTGCTGTAGTTCCTTTATAGCCCAACATTAGCCTCCTTTAGCTTAGCGGTGGTGACGTGAAGTCATGTGACCGTGCTGTAGTTCCTTTATAGCCCAACGTTAGCCACCTTTAGCTTAGCGGTGGTGACGTGAAGTCATGTGACCGTGCTGTAGTTCCTTTATAGCCCAACATTAGCCTCCTTTAGCTTAGCGGTGGTGACGTGCAGTCATGTGACCGTGCTGTAGTTCCTTTATAGCCCAACATTAGCCTCCTTTAGCTTAGCGGTGGTGACGTGAAGTCATGTGACCGTGCTGTAGTTCCTTTATAGCCCAACGTTAGCCACCTTTAGCTTAGCGGTGGTGACGTGAAGTCATGTGACCGTGCTGTAGTTCCTTTATAGCCCAACATTAGCCACCTTTAGCTTAGCGGTGGTGACGTGAAGTCATGTGACCGTGCTGTAGTTCCTTTATAGCCCAACATTAGCCTCCTTTAGCTTAGCGGTGGTGACGTGAAGTCATGTGACCGTGCTGTAGTTCCTTTATAGCCCAACGTTAGCCACCTTTAGCTTAGCGGTGGTGACGTGAAGTCATGTGACCGTGCTGTAGTTCCTTTATAGCCCAACGTTAGCCACCTTAAGCTTAGCGGTGGTGACGTGAAGTCATGTGACCGTGCTGTAGTTCCTTTATAGCCCAACATTAGCCTCCTTTAGCTTAGCAGTGGTGACGTGAAGTCATGTGACCGTGCTGTAGTTCCTTTATAGCCCAACATTAGCCTCCTTTAGCTTAGCGGTGGTGACGTGAAGTCATGTGACTGTGCTGTAGTTCCTTTATAGCCCAACATTAGCCTCCTTTAGCTTAGCAGTGGTGACGTGAAGTCATGTGACCGTGCTGTAGTTCCTTTATAGCCCAACATTAGCCTCCTTTAGCTTAGCGGTGGTGACGTGAAGTCATGTGACTGTGCTGTAGTTCCTTTATAGCCCAACATTAGCCTCCTTTAGCTTAGCGGTGGTGACGTGAAGTCATGTGACCGTGCTGTAGTTCCTTTATAGCCCAACATTAGCCACCTTTAGCTTAGCGGTGTTGACGTGAAGTCATGTGACCGTGCTGTAGTTCTTTTATAGCCCAACATTAGCCTCCTTTAGCTTAGCGGTGTTGACGTGAAGTCATGTGACCGTGCTGTAGTTCTTTTATAGCCCAACATGTTCTCTCTTCCAGTAAACCTGTGGACTTCCAGTTTGAACCTGTTTTTCCAGTATGGTAAACTCAGTGAAATGTAAGGTGATATGCATGCTTCAGCTTCGGAAGGTGTGTTTGTCCCCTCTTCGTCAGTAAATCATGTCCGACCTGTCCTCATAATGACTGCAGACACCAATAAACTCTCTCTGGTTTCCTACCGGACTGGTTTCCTGTTCCCTCTGAAGGATCCTCTGTCACTGGAGCAGTTTGGACTGTAAAGCACTGTAGTGATCCGTCAACCTTTAGCCATTCCGAGTTCACATGTATTTGCATATCATTAATAATTTGTTGCTGCTTGTAGGTGTTGTTTTCTAGAGTTCCTTCCTGCAGCTGTTTCGCTCATTATAAGTTAACCAATAATGGAA
Source organism: Pseudochaenichthys georgianus (assembly GCF_902827115.2). Taxonomy (NCBI): domain Eukaryota; kingdom Metazoa; phylum Chordata; class Actinopteri; order Perciformes; family Channichthyidae; genus Pseudochaenichthys; species Pseudochaenichthys georgianus. The sequence goes on from NW_027263189.1 coordinate 107,978, forward strand.
AGCATACCAGCTTTAAATAAGACGAGCTAATTGGCTGCGTTGGTCGGAAAACATGAAGACTCGTTAGATCATCTCCCCTCACGTCTTCAGGACTACCTTTGAAAAGGTGCGCTCTTTTCGTTTTGCATAGAAGACGGGCTTTTTAGCGGGGGTTCTCGAGGAGAGAGTCGTTAAAACAGAGCGTTTCAAAGGTAAAAACGTGTTTTTGAACAAAATCTCATCTAAGAAAGTTTCCAAAAACCCCAAGTGCTAACCCTTAAAATGGGCATGATGTGGAACAGGACTGATGGAGAAGCTCAATGTGTGCAATGTGAAAGATATGGATCGAATAACCGTCTATGTCGTGTCTAACTACACAACAAAAGCTGAATTAAAACGCTTCAACCGTTTTATATCGCGATAATTCGTTGTTGTTGTGCATTCTGTTTTGCTTTCAGAGTTTATTTGCACGTCAGGACTTGAATAAATGTAAATTATTAATAACCTTTATCAGAGTTTATGGTAATCGGAGTCCTCTCGTGTTTCCGATAAGACTTTTCTACATAATGAGGTGAAACTCGTCTGCTGTTGTGGAATCAGTGGAGCTTGAAAAGCAACAGCGGGAAACAACCACCCGCCCACACACAAGTTAATAAAATACAATAGATTTCCAATTAAGCTTCACGCTGGAGTCCCAAAGCAAACACTTCCTCCCACGTCTGAAAGTCACCCTGAAGACTCGCACAGATTCGCTCTGTTTCACATCAGGAGTTGTCGAACAGGCAAGAATGCATTCATGATTTCCTCCGAGGTCAACTTAACTTAAAGGGGACCTATCATGCAAAATGCACTCTTGTACGTCTTTTCTGCATCAACATGTGTCCCCGGTGTGTCCCCGGTGTGTCCCCGCTGTGTCCCCGGTGTGTCCCGGTGTGTCCCGGTGTGTCCCGGTGTGTCGGGGAACTCACGCAGTGTCAGAACACAAACCCCTCTCTCTTTTCCTCCGTACCCAAATCTCTAAAAACGGGGAACAACGGAGCTGATACGGATTGGCGTCCGATATGACGTAACATCTGAAATGTGGACCCACGGGCCAATCAGAAACGTTGCCATCAGAAACAATGCCCGTCTGTTCTGGACGTAATATGGTCGGTGTTTACATTAGCATGCTAACACTCAGAGCTAACCTGTGCTGGAGAGCATGTGTGTGAAGAAGCAGGAAGTAGAAAGGAACTCACCTCGTGGTGTAACCGGGAGAGAGAAAGCCTTTGAGCTCCAGACTGTTTCAGAGCCTTGATGATCCATGATATGGAGCTTCATCACGGCAGCGTTTAGTTTAGACGGTAGCTGCCGGGTCCCGCATGAGCTCCGCCCCCTCCTCTTTAAAGCTTTATCCCCGAATCAGCACTTTAGAAACAGGAAGTGGAACAGAGGGACACGAGGCGCGGCTAGAATGACCTGTTTGGTGTTCTGACGTGTTTTTATATATTTGTATCTGAGAGCTCTGCTACTGCCTCCACAGAGCACGATGGGAGACCTTTAAGATAATCCACAGAGCTTGCTGCAGTTTCGTGAAGGAACATTTTTTCATTAAGTGCCGTCTGAAGAAGGCCGAAATAACTCTGCAACTAACACCTAAATGATGCAGAAATCCAGGTAAAATGGGAAATATGTATTTTAGATGTCAGGGTACCTTTAAGCAAGAAGGCCACAACATGCTTGGTTGACATTTTAACTATTCATACAGTAGCAGGAAAAGCAAAGAATAACAACATCAACACATATGAAATGTCCAACCATAGCAAAGGAACATCTTCATAAGTAAATCACCGGTATTAACCGCTGCGGTGCGTTCAGGGCACACACACCTGTAGATAACAGGGTAGCTCTATACTGAAATAACAGCCTGTCACGTTTTAAAGTTTAGCACCTCTAGTGGTCGTGTAAGAAACAACACTTTGCGGCGTAGGGGCTGATGCTCCCGTTGACTGCAAACGCTCCGGAGGGTCGTATATTCACAAATAACCCTCTCTGGAAAATCCTAAATTGTGGAATAGTTTGGCATTAAAACGCTTTTTGATTAGATTTCTAGCGAGAAGCGGATATTGTACTTTTAGAATATACGTCCAGTGGATGTGTAGGATCTATAGTTTGATAGATATTATTGCAGGTCTCGCCAGGAGAACGTGGATATACTACGTCTTTCCCCTATTCATTTCTATTTTCTTTGTGACCAACTTTTTTTTGCCCTCACAAAAGGGACTTACACAGATACAAATGATATAGACAAAAGAAAAAGAAAAAGAAAAAAAAGAAAGGAAGAAAAAAAAAAAAAATATATATATATATATAGGGAATGCCTTTCCCATGCCACCCCATCATTTTTTAGATCTGCGTTCCATACTGCAGAGATGCCAATATATCCGGTTAATTTATCTTGCAGTTTGTTATATATATATGAAGTAGTGCCGCTCACACTGTTTGGACTTAATATGACCTTAACCAATTGATGTGTTGGCAGAGGTTAAGTCCAAGGAACTCCATGTGTGCGCATGGCGGTACGTAAATAGAAAAAGAAGGAAAAGCCAGGCACATTATACGTGTCTTTCAATTCTTGGAAGGACATCAAGCCGTTGTCGTTGGTTATGTCAGAAAGATAATGTATTCCTCGGGTTTGCCGTTGTGGGAATTGGATTGCTTTTTTCCCAATACGTAGTAACAGGTTATGAAAGATGGGTATGTTGCTATGCCAACCTACAGACCAATTGCACGATTTCTCCACATGTTTCCACACTTTCACGGCTTGCCCAATAATTGGTCCAAATGTTTGCATACATATGGCGTCATGGCAGAAAACAAGACATCACCAAGTTTAAGGGGATAGACTTCTTTCAATTGTAATCCAAGGTACGTTGGTGCTTTCATCAATCCAGTTTTTCAAGGCTCGAAGCGTGAAGGAATAATAATAGAGCTCGAGATTGGGAACATTAAGGCCTCCACTGTTTTTGTCATATTGTAGAACTTTGTATCTGATTCTTGGGTATTGGTTTTTCCAAATATATTTTGAAATCCTATTCTGAAGTTTGTCCCAGAAACCGCCTGGTGGAGATAAAGGCAACATACTAGCTAAGAAATGGACTCTTGGCAGAACATTCATCTTTATGATTGAAATTCGTCCCGCTAAAGAAATTGTTATATCAATCCACTTTTTTAGGTCATCTTTAATTGTTGTACATTATTTTGTAGTTTGTTGCTACTATTGTGTCTAATGAGGCATATATATCAATTCCCAAATACTTAAATTGTTGGACAATCTGCAATTCTGTATTTAAGTTTAGTTCAACCATGGCACTATTGAGGGGTGAAATACAGGATTTATTCAAATTGATCTTGTAACCAGATATTGAACTAAATTGGGTAAAAATATTTAACAGCTTAGGAAGCGTAGTTGGTACCTCGTCCAAGTACAGTAGTAGATCATCCGCATATAACGAAATGTTGTGGTCTGTGTCTTTTACAACTATCTGTTTTACTTCTTTGGATAGTCTTATTTTCTGTGCAAGCGGTTCTAGAGAAATTGCAAACAGAAGCGCGGAGACAGGGCAGCCTTGCCGTGTGCCACGTAGAATTGGAAATCTAGGTGACCACTGATTGCCTGTCAGAACCACAGCACTTGGATTATTATATAGGATCTTCACCATAATCATACATTTTGTCCCAAAACCCATTATTTGCATTGTATGCCGCAAAAATGGCCATATTCATTTCTATTGACGGCAGAAAAAACTGATACACATAAATACAGGTTTCAGTATTCTGAGGCTCTGAGCCATTTATTCTCCTCGCGGACGGCAAAGAAACTCCGACATTATACTATTTAAAATAAAAGGGTTAGGCTTAGGGTAACATATTGAGTAAGAAACTGTCTTTATGAACCCCACAGCTTCCGACCGGACAAAAGAGAAATACATTGCTTTTAAAATCGTTCTGTGTGACACGAAAACAATGGGAAAATCGTGGTGAATCAATAGATTACATTAATTTCGTGACTATAACATGAAATACCGTGAGACTGGGTTGAACACACACGAACGCGCACATGACCAATGAGGGCAGAGATCAGTGTGTGCCCCGATGGAAGGCTGACAGCCAGGTAGGTCGTCCAGTTACTTTAGCCGGCTCAGATGATTGGTCGAGCTTTCTACAGCGCCACGGCTTCAAAGCATTTAATGTGCTATCGGGACTTTAAGAGCATCCATGGAATACAACACGTGTTTCTGAAGGGAACGACCTCCCCCACCTTTAACCGACATATACAGTGAAATAAAGCAAGGTAATAGCTGTGTATGTAAAACATGTAGCGTTAATTAGAAATAAAGGCTTGATCTAGATTATGTATTTCTATCTTTTCCAGTAATATTTATTTCCCTTCCTTCATCATCGAAGCTTTTATCAAACAGCTGAAAGACAGAAATGACCAAAAGAAAATATGCAATTAAAATGCAGTCTGTCTACAAAGTGGTCTGACTTGAATCATTTGTATAAATGCAAGTCACTGTGATGTGCTTCAGTCGCAGGGCTGATAACAGGATGATGACAGGAAGCCAGATGTGTTTTAATGATGAGATATTTGAAGACGAGGGGACGAAATGCAATTTCACTAAATCGACAGAAACATCTAATCTAATGTTCCACTTTATTTATGTTCCATCTGCTGCACAGTATGTCTGATGGTTTGTTATGATTAGAGTAGAGTCTCTACTTTAAAGAGTCCTCGCCTGCTGATGTTCAGGTGTATATCAGTATGTAGTGTCTCTACTTTAAAGAGTCCTCTCCTGCTGATGTTCAGGTGTATATCAGTATGTAGTGTCTCTACTTTAAAGAGTCCTCTCCTGCTGATGTTCAGGTGTATATCAGTATGTAGTGTCTCTACTTTAAAGAGTCCTCTCCTGCTGATGTTCAGGTGTATATCAGTATGTAGTGTCTCTACTTTAAAGAGTCCTCTCCTGCTGATGTTCAGGTGTATATCAGTATGTAGTGTCTCTACTTTAAAGAGTCCTCTCCTGCTGATGTTCAGGTGTATATCAGTATGTAGTGTCTCTACTTTAAAGAGTCCTCTCCTGCTGATGTTCAGGTGTATATCAGTATGTAGTGTCTCTACTTTAAAGAGTCCTCTCTGCTGATGTTCAGGTGTATATCAGTATGTAGTGTCTCTACTTTAAAGAGTCCTCTCCTGCTGATGTTCAGGTGTATATCAGTGTGTAGTGTCTCTACTTTAAAGAGTCCTCTCCTGCTGATGTTCAGGTGTATATCAGTATGTAGTGTCTCTACTTTAAAGAGTCCTCTCCTGCTGATGTTCAGGTGTATATCAGTAGTGTAGTGTCTCTACTTTAAAGAGTCCTCTCCTGCTGATGTTCAGGTGTATATCAGTATGTAGTGTCTCTACTTTAAAGAGTCCTCTCCTGCTGATGTTCAGGTGTATATCAGTATGTAGTGTCTCTACTTTAAAGAGTCCTCTCCTGCTGATGTTCAGGTGTATATCAGTATGTAGAGTCTCTACTTTAAAGAGTCCTCTCCTGCTGATGTTCAGGTGTATATCAGTAGTGTAGTGTCTCTACTTTAAAGAGTCCTCTCCTGCTGATGTTCAGGTGTATATCAGTATGTAGTGTCTCTACTTTAAAGAGTCCTCTCCTGCTGATGTTCAGGTGTATATCAGTATGTAGTGTCTCTACTTTAAAGAGTCCTCTCCTGCTGATGTTCAGGTGTATATCAGTATGTAGTGTCTCTACTTTAAAGAGTCCTCTCCTGCTGATGTTCAGGTGTATATCAGTATGTAGTGTCTCTACTTTAAAGAGTCCTCTCCTGCTGATGTTCAGGTGTATATCAGTATGTAGTGTCTCTACTTTAAAGAGTCCTCTCCTGCTGATGTTCAGGTGTATATCAGTATGTAGTGTCTCTACTTTAAAGAGTCCTCTCCTGCTGATGTTCAGGTGTATATCAGTATGTAGTGTCTCTACTTTAAAGAGTCCTCTCCTGCTGATGTTCAGGTGTATATCAGTATGTAGTGTCTCTACTTTAAAGAGTCCTCTCCTGCCGATGTTCAGGTGTATATCAGTATATAGTGTCTCTACTTTAAAGAGTCCTCTCCTGCTGATGTTCAGGTGTATATCAGTATGTAGTGTCTCTACTTTAAAGAGTCCTCTCCTGCTGATGTTCAGGTGTATATCAGTGTGTAGTGTCTCTACTTTAAAGAGTCCTCTCCTGCTGATGTTCAGGTGTATATCAGCGTGTAGTGTCTCTACTTTAAAGAGTCCTCTCCTGCTGATGTTCAGGTGTATATCAGTATGTAGTGTCTCTACTTTAAAGAGTCCTCTCCTGCTGATGTTCAGGTGTATATCAGTATGTAGTGTCTCTACTTTAAAGAGTCCTCTCCTGCTGATGTTCAGGTGTATATCAGTATGTAGTGTCTCTACTTTAAAGAGTCCTCTCCTGCCGATGTTCAGGTGTATATCAGTATATAGTTTCTCTACTTTAAAGAGTCCTCTCCTGCTGATGTTCAGGTGTATATCAGTATGTAGTGTCTCTACTTTAAAGAGTCCTCTCCTGCTGATGTTCAGGTGTATATCAGTGTGTAGTGTCTCTACTTTAAAGAGTCCTCTCCTGCTGATGTTCAGGTGTATATCAGTATGTAGTGTCTCTACTTTAAAGAGTCCTCTCCTCTGATGTTCAGGTGTATATCAGTATGTAGAGCCTCTACTTTAAAGAGTCCTCTCCTGCTGGTGTCAGACAGAGGGTGAACAGAGGCAGTATGGTTGGTTTCATAAAGCGTTAGTATTCCTTAGCCTCTGAAGCTCCGATCACTCATGACTTAATTATAACCCGTTCTGTTCTGAACACTTGATGTGTGTCCTTCCCTCCTCCTCTGAGGTGCTTCCTACATTCAGCTATGGCACTGCTCCTCTTTCCTGTTCACCCAGAGATGACATGTCTTGTTCTGATGTCAGGAGGAAGAGTTGAGCGTGTTGTCCCGGCCTCCCTGCAGGTCCCCGGCCAAACGTCTCGTTGTCCTCCAGAGGCCAGCGCTGTGCTGCGACCAGGAGACGCGCCCAGGGTGTCAGCGTCTGCGTGAGACCCTGGGCCTGGCTGTGTGTGCAGACCCTGAACGCACCACAGCAGCACTAACAAGCATATGATGCCACTTTCACAGCCGAGCTACTTTAGGAAATTAAAAAAGCCGCGTATGCAAATGGGCTTCACAGCGGGGACTTTCAATTATACTCCCGGATAATGTTCTTATCTTTTGTTTCGCTTTCTGCCGCAGTGAACGCTGCTGGAGACTATCGCTATTAGAGCTTCTCTGGAGAGTGTGTGTGTGTGTGTGTGTGTGTGTGTGTGTGTGTGTGTGTGTGTGTGTGTGTGTGTGTGTGTGTGTGTGTGTGTGTGTGTGTGTGTGTGTGTGTGTGTGTGGGTTTTCCAGGCTCTAAATGTCAGCCATGTCCAAGAATCGTACGAGAAGAGAGTAAAAAAACAACAGATACGAGCTCTGCCTGACCTCATCACGACCTGCTGTCAAATATCAAGACCATAGAGCCTCAGCGAAGACACACACACACACACACACACACACACACACACACACACACACACACACACACACACACACACACACACACACACACACACACACACACACACACACACACACACACACACACACACACACACACTCTGTCCAGGTCGGTGTGCCAGTCTCTTGGCGGTGAAACGGCTCAGACACAGATGCCTGCAGGACGCGTCTCTTCGCTCGGCAGCCTCGTCTCTGGGGTCAGGAGGGCACGTCAGACCTTTCGTCCGTGAACAACTCAAATACGCAGAACGCGTCTACGGGTCGGGCAGAAACCAACGCCAGGAGTCCAGCCTTAAAACCCCACGACCTGAATCCTGACATGCTGCGGGATTGGGAGGCTCGTGTTGCGATCTAAGACGTGTGTCCCATTCGTTCGTCCCGAGGAGATACGTCTTCCGAAAGACGTCTGCGGTGAGAGCGGATGCTAACGACGGGCCCTCCCGCGTGTTGCGCTGGGCGTCTGGAGACCTCGATCACGGCTTTACTATGACACACGGTCTCGTCTCTCGTTGCTCGTGTTCGCCGGGGCCTCAGAGCGGATGGTCAACGGGCTTTAATGGGTTACAGAAGACTTGCAGGCTGTTACAGAGCAGGTCATTCCGCCTTCTCCTCTCTGTCGTTGGATGTTCGACGGTTCAGAAATGGGAAGGAGATATTCGAAGAGGAATTGGACTGAATCCATTCGGCGGATCTTTTTCCATCCATCTCCTGTTCTCTCTCGTCTTCGGCCAAGCTGCTGTTAATGTTGGACGCTCGCCTTTTCCAAGTTCACTGCCAGCTTGGCGGCCGTCTCTTCGAGGTATTCGCGGCGTTCTGACACCGTGGAGTATTTGTGTCTGTGCTCTCAGGCTGCCCGTACATCTGTCGCTGCTTACGGAACAAGAGGCATGTGGTACAGAAAGAAAAGCTCTTCAAAAGAGGAATATTGAAGTCTCTCATTCTGCGTCTCCTGCAGTTAACTAGACCGTCCTCTGAGCTCATTGGTTCCCTCAGAGGCTGCTGAGTGTCAGGGAGAAGGAGAGGGCGTGCTTTCTGTCGTCTCCTCGTGGAGCAGATCAGGAATCAAAGCCAAGGAGAAGAGGACAGCTTCTCAAATGATCACAAAGCAGCCGCACGATTCTCCAGACTTCGTTAGAGGAACGTCTATCCGTTAGTCTGGAGGTCAATGGTCCTCTGAGTGTGTGTTTGGTCCTGATGCTGCCTTCAGGGTCCAATACAAACACGTGGCACCTCCTGAAACACAGCGGTACATTGTTGTCGGCTGGAGCATGCTTCAGCTCGGTTTAGACACAACGCAACTTCAATACGACACAACACGGGAATGCAGATCCATCAAACGACCAGATACACAACAAGAGTTTAGGACTAGAGATGGACGACAAAGAGACACAGAACAACTGTAAAGTGATGCAAAACCACCCGGCGAATATACACAATAACCACAACTAGGAACACAATAACGATACCGTGATCCGTCCACTCAGCTCCCCCTCGATCCCGTGTCGACTGCCGAGAGCACATAAAAACCTGGATGTCATCAAACCTGCTCCACATCAAGAGCAGTACAACCGAGCTCATGACTGGCTCCCAAGACGCAGCTCCCGAAGGTTGCAGACCTGCTTCTCTCCATCTCCCCGTCCACTGAAGCCCGCCACCTGGGAGTCGTCCTGGACGCCACCCTCTCTTTCCAGGCGCACGTCAGATCTGTCACCAAATCCGCCTTCTACCACCTCAAGAACATCGCCAGACTCCGGGCTTCACTCGTACACGCCTTCATCACATCCCGTCTGGACTACTGCAATGGAGTCCTGTCCGGGGCTCCCAGCAAAACCCTGGACCGGCTCCAATACGTCCAGAACTCTGCCGCCAGGCTCCTCACCCGCACCAAGCCATGGCACCACATCACCTCCACCCTCATCCACCCCCACCCTCATCACCCCCACCCTCATCCACCTCCACCCTCATCCACCTCACCCTCATCCACCTCCACCCTCATCCACCCCCACCCTCATCACCCCCACCCTCATCCACCCCCACCCTCATCACCCCCACCCTCATCCACCCCCACCCTCATCACCCCCACCCTCATCCACCCCCCCCTCATCCAACCCCACCCTCATCACCCCCACCCTCATCCACCCCCACCCTCATCCACCCCCACCCTCATCCACCCCCCCCCTCATCCACCCCCACCCTCATCACCCCCACCCTCATCACCCCCCCCTCATCCACCCCCACCCTCATCACCCCCACCCTCATCCACCCCCACCCTCATCACCCCCACCCTCATCCACCCCCCCCCCTCATCCACCCCCACCCTCATCACCCCCACCCTCATCCACCCCCCCCCTCATCCACCCCCACCCTCATCACCCCCACCCTCATCCACCCCCGCGAGAATGTGGAGACCAAAGAACACAGAACACCAATTAGAGACGCAAAACAACCACAGCAAGGCAAGAGACACACCGCACCTCCAACGTAAAAAAAGCTTTAGCCCCGCCCCCTTCACCTGAGCGCACCTCCAACGTAAAGATTTAGCCCCGCCCCCTTCAACTGAGCAAAGCGCACCTCCAACGTAAAGCTTTAGCCCCGCCCCCTTCACCTGAGCGCACCTCCAATGTAAAGCTTTAGCCCCGCCCCCTTCACCTGAGCAAAGGGCACCTCCAACGTAAAGCTTTAGCCCCGCCCCCTTCACCTGAGCGCACCTCCAATGTAAAGCTTTAGCCCCGCCCCCTTCACCTGAGCAAAGGGCACCTCCAACGTAAAGCGTTAGCCCCGCCCCCTTCACCTGAGCAAAGGGCACCTCCAACGTAAAGCTTTAGCCCCGCCCCCTTCACCTGAGCAAAGTGCACCTCCAACGTAAAGCTTTAGCCCCGCCCCCTTCACCTGAGCAAAGTGCACCTCCAACGTAAAGCTTTAGCCCCGCCCCCTTCACCTGAGCGCACCTCTCACTGAAACAGAACAATGCATTAATAAAGGTTCCAAATAAATCTAAATAAACGTACATGCGGCTCCTACACTTTAGGACTACACACTGAAAGCATAAAGACACAACGCAACTATAAAGAATAACCACAACTAGGAACAGATAACCATACCGTGATGCACACAAAGACAACATGGCCAGTCTTAATGTTCTAATCCCTGATGTACGAGTATTTCGTTTAGTTTTAGTCGCTGACGATGGGTTTTGCCGTTCCGTTATTCATGTTGTTGTTGTTCTCCACAAGTGGTGCTTTCAGGGTTAAGAGGCTTGAAGGGGAACTTCAGATGAAAAGGGTTGTGAGTCAGACCATGTAGTGTCTCCACTTTAAAGAGTCCTCTCCTGCTGATGTTCAGGTGTATATCAGTATGTAGTGTCTCTACTTTAAAGAGTCCTCTCCTGCTGATGTTCAGGTGTATATCAGTATGTAGTGTCTCTACTTTAAAGAGTCCTCTCCTGCTAATGTTCAGGTGTATATCAGTATGTAGCGTCTCTACTTTAAAGAGTCCTCTCCTGCTAATGTTCAGTGCACGAACCTACATGTGTGTCCATATGAGAAAGAGACACACAAAGAGAGTGTGTGTGTGTGTGTGTGTGTGTGTGTGTGTGTGTGTGTGTGTGTGTGTGTGTGTGTGTGTGTGTGTGTGTGTGTGTGTGTGTGTGTGTGTGTACATTGTGTGTGTGTGTGTGTGTGCATTGTGTATCCCTGTGCATGCATGTGTTCTTATGCAGCATTTCTTATATTAAATACCCATTAGTATTCATGCCGACGAGAAGCATCAGCACTTGGCAGATGTTCTGAATTATGATTACGAGTACTTTGTGATAAGTGCTTTAGCATTCAGTGCAGGATGTGTGCATGAGGACAGCAGAGAGGAACCCTCCTGACTCAGAGCATTAGAAAGAGGACTCTTCATAGTCTCCTGCATTATGCATTGCATTATGTCCGGTTGGTTCTTAAACATCCATCTGTTTATTGTGTGGGGTTTATTCAGTCACTGCAAATCCACAGGGACCGAGTCAAGGGGAACTCGGTTTGGGTTCAGATGTAAAAGTGTTACGCCACTTGTTTGAAAAGCTGCTTTTGTTCCGGTTCATTGGTGGGTTTTTACCCCAGAAGGTTTTTACCCCAGAAGGTTTTTACCCCAGAAGGTTCCTTCAATAGTTCATTTAACATCCGACACGTTGGCCCTCGCCACCATTGGATTGGAGTCATCGGGTCACATGACAGAACCTACGGAAGTAAAGAGACTTTTTAATAAAGAAACGTCAATTTGTTCACAACAATTGAACCCTTTCCTCAAACACTGGTTCTTCAGGGGTTTCATTATGAGACTGAAGCCTTTCCATCCAGATGATCTATTTATTTTTTGGGTATAAAGTGTTCTTAAATGATTGTGTGAGTGACTTTTAATAATTCAGAAACATTTCGATTTTTGATGAAAATTTCAATTTTTGAGAATTTCTTTGATTATTTGAGAAAAATTTCGAATATTTGAGAAAAATTCCGAATATTTGACAAAAAATCCGAATATTTGACAAAAATTCCGAATATTTGACAAAAATTTCGAATATTTGACAAAAATTCCGAATATTTGACAAAAATTTCGAATATTTGACAAAAAATCCGAATATTTGACAAAAATTCCGAATATTTGACAAAAATTCCAAATATTCGAGGTTTTGAGAAAAAGTCCGATTTTTGAAATTGAAGATCAAGCCGGTGACCAGTGAGATTTTTTGAACAGTAACGAAACAGGAAGTAGATTTCTAACCCGTGTGTTCTCTCTCCTCTGCAGGTGGAGCCGCGGAAGGAACCACGTTAGATGTTGAGAGGCAGAGCCGAGCAGAGAATATCCCAGAAGGACGCGGGATAACCAGCAGCATTTAAAAAAGAGAGCGAGAGAGGAGGTCATTGAGACTGAAAATACTTTACCTCCCTTCAGCCAATCAGAGAGGAGCTCTTCTGCTTTTCTACCTCCCACAGAAATAGAAAAAGTGAAAGCAAGCAATTTAGGACATTTTCTCCATTTGACCTCAGGGACTTCTTCTCCTCCTGCCTACCTCTGGCGACGGGAAACAAACCTCTCTCTGACGGGACCATGAAAACCTGTACTGCCTCTCAAGCTCTCTTCAATGCAACCACCTGCGACCTCTGAATTGTTTCCGTCCTCACCTGTAAACGACCTCAGGTGATATACATTCCAGACAGGAAGCTACACACTCTTCACAGAAAAACCTCACACACACCCGGCAGGAAACGATATACCTCAACACACACTCAAGGAAACTGAAGGGAACCTGGTGCTTCAATCAACCCCAGAAGAAGCAGCAGCAGCAGCATTTTCCATCGGAGGATAGCAACAGTAGCCAGGCACTTCTCCAGAGAGAGACACCCTCCTCTCAGCTGCCTGCCAGCGAAGTGGCATCACACACAGCGAAATATAAAGACGGGCAACACACATCGGGAGACGCCCGGCAGGCCTTTGGAGATCTCAGAGGAGAATCCGACCCTTTGAAACCCTCCGGAGACAGAGCAGTTCTTCCTCAGCGCTTCAGAGAAAGTAAAGAACTCGATGAACCCTGGGAAGCAGGACGAGATAAGACTCACTGATATCTGACGGTGTGCGGGGAAGAGGAAGCATCCAATGCAGCGGTGAGTTCCTCTTTCCTTCTTTGAAAGCTGTTTACAAACACATCCTTTCCTCAAGTAGAAGTACACATACTCTGTTTGAAAATACTCTGGTGAAAGTACAAGTACTGACTAAACTTCTTTACTCAAGTCAAAGTAAAGAGGCTTTGAAATGTCCTGAAGTAAAAAGTACCCATATCTAGGGATGGGTATCGTTTGAAATGTATCGATTCCGGTTCTTATCGATTCCGGTTCTTATTGATTCCGGTTCTTATCGATTCCGGTTCTTATCGATTCCGGTTCTTATTGATTCCCCGTTTCGATTCCAAAATGTAAAAAAGAAAGAGGTCAAACGTTTAGATAACAAAAATATCTTTATTCTTTTATGGTTTAACTGACATTTTTACAAATAAAAAATATACATGCAATACAAATGTATTGCACAATAGCTGTGCTTTATTTTAACTGAGCTGTGTCTGTGGCGAGCTACTAACAGGCTTTACACTGTGCCTCGTCTTTTTCTTTCTTAGTGTAGTGGAGCCTCACTTCAGAGCGTTTACCGCGACCCATCTTTGGTGTTCTGAAGTGACTGAGCTGGTGAACTCTCCACGGGGGGCGGGGGGAGCCTCGCTGCGGGGAAACTGTGGACCTCTGTCGCCGCAACTTACATGATGCCGTTTTTAAAAATGTAGGGCGGTGCCCCGTCAACGGCCCGCTACCGACCGGCCGTTCTGTGATTCTCCAGAACACACAGATGGCCAGTCCGCCCTCACCCTGTATTCCACCAGGTCTACCGCGTTTAGGAACCGTTAAGCAGAACCGAAATTGTGTATTTTGTATGGGTACCCGGTACCCGGCATTTTCTTATCGGTTTTCATCTGGAACCGAGTTTCGGTTCCCAACCCTACCCATAGCTAGCAGCTGCTTTTGAGTTCAACATGTGAGAAGTAGAAAGTACAGGTATTTGAGTTCAACATGTGAGAAGTAGAAAGTTCAGGTATTTGTGTTCAACATGAGAGAAGTAGAAAGTACAGGTATTTGGGTTCAACATGTAAGAAGTAGAAAGTACAGGTATTTGGGTTCAACATGTAAGAAGTAGAAAGTACAGGTATTTGGGTTCAACATGTGAGAAGTAGAAAGTACAGGTATTTGAGTTCAACATGTGAGAAGTAGAAAGTACAGGTATTTGTATTCAACATGTAAGAAGTAGAAAGTTCAGGTATTTGAGTTCAACATGTGAGAAGTAGAAAGTTCAGGTATTTGAGTTCAACGTGTAAGAAGTAGAAAGTACAGGTATTTGAGTTCAACATGTGAAAAGTAGAAAGTACAGGTACTTGAGTTCAACATGAGAGAAGTAGAAAGTACAGGTATTTGAGTTCAACATGTAAGAAGTAGAAAGTACAGGTATTTGTGTTCAACATGTGAGAAGTAGAAAGTACAGGTATTTGAGTTCAACATGTAAGAAGTAGAAAGTACAGGTATTTGAGTTCAACATGTAAGAAGTAGAAAGTTCAGGTATTTGAGTTCAACATGTGAGAAGTAGAAAGTACAGGTATTTGAGTTCAACATGTAAGAAGTAGAAAGTACAGGTATTTGTGTTCAACATGTGAGAAGTAGAAAGTACAGGTATTTGAGTTCAACATGAGAGAAGTAGAAAGTACAGGTATTTGAGTTCAACATGAGAGAAGTAGAAAGTACAGGTATTTGGGTTCAACATGTGAGAAGTAGAAAGTACAGGTACTTGAGTTCAACATGAGAGAAGTAGAAAGTACAGGTATTTGAGTTCAACATGTAAGAAGTAGAAAGTACAGGTATTTGTGTTCAACATGAGAGAAGTAGAAAGTACAGGTATTTGTGTTCAACATGAGAGAAGTAGAAAGTACAGGTATTTGAGTTCAACATGAGAGAAGTAGAAAGTACAGGTATTTGGGTTCAACATGTGAGAAGTAGAAAGTACAGGTACTTGAGTTCAACATGAGAGAAGTAGAAAGTACAGGTATTTGAGTTCAACATGTAAGAAGTAGAAAGTACAGGTATTGTGTTCAACATGAGAGAAGTAGAAAGTACAGGTATTGGGTTCAACATGAGAGAAGTAGAAAGTACAGGTATTTGAGTTCAACATGTGAGAAGTAGAAAGTACAGGTATTTGAGTTCAACATGTGAGAAGTAGAAAGTACAGGTATTTGAGTTCAACATGTAAGAAGTAGAAAGTACAGGTATTTGAGTTCAACATGTAAGAAGTAGAAAGTTCAGGTATTTGAGTTCAACATGTGAGAAGTAGAAAGTACAGGTATTTGAGTTCAACATGTAAGAAGTAGAAAGTACAGGTATTTGTGTTCAACATGTGAGAAGTAGAAAGTACAGGTATTTGAGTTCAACATGTAAGAAGTAGAAAGTACAGGTATTTGGGTTCAACATGTAAGAAGTAGAAAGTACAGGTATTTGGGTTCAACATGTAAGAAGTAGAAAGTACAGGTATTTGTGTTCAACATGTGAGAAGTAGAAAGTTCAGGTATTTGAGTTCAACATGTAAGAAGTAGAAAGTACAGGTATTTGAGTTCAACATGTAAGAAGTAGAAAGTTCAGGTATTTGAGTTCAACATGTGAGAAGTAGAAAGTACAGGTATTTGAGTTCAACATGTAAGAAGTAGAAAGTACAGGTATTTGTGTTCAACATGTGAGAAGTAGAAAGTACAGGTATTTGAGTTCAACATGAGAGAAGTAGAAAGTACAGGTATTTGAGTTCAACATGTAAGAAGTAGAAAGTACAGGTATTTGAGTTCAACATGTGAGAAGTAGAAAGTACAGGTACTTGAGTTCAACATGAGAGAAGTAGAAAGTACAGGTATTTGGGTTCAACATGTGAGAAGTAGAAAGTACAGGTACTTGAGTTCAACATGAGAGAAGTAGAAAGTACAGGTATTTGAGTTCAACATGTAAGAAGTAGAAAGTACAGGTATTTGTGTTCAACATGAGAGAAGTAGAAAGTACAGGTATTTGTGTTCAACATGAGAGAAGTAGAAAGTACAGGTATTTGAGTTCAACATGAGAGAAGTAGAAAGTACAGGTATTTGGGTTCAACATGTGAGAAGTAGAAAGTACAGGTACTTGAGTTCAACATGAGAGAAGTAGAAAGTACAGGTATTTGAGTTCAACATGTAAGAAGTAGAAAGTACAGGTATTTGTGTTCAACATGAGAGAAGTAGAAAGTACAGGTATTTGGGTTCAACATGAGAGAAGTAGAAAGTACAGGTATTTGAGTTCAACATGTGAGAAGTAGAAAGTACAGGTATTTGAGTTCAACATGTGAGAAGTAGAAAGTACAGGTATTTGAGTTCAACATGTAAGAAGTAGAAAGTACAGGTATTTGAGTTCAACATGTAAGAAGTAGAAAGTTCAGGTATTTGAGTTCAACATGTGAGAAGTAGAA
>NW_027263190.1:0-124553 GCF_902827115.2 Pseudochaenichthys georgianus
TGCAGTGGGGTTTACCCAATAGCGATAGCCTTAGAGGGCGAAGCCTTATACGATATAGAACTAAGAAGGTTCTTGCAGTGTGTTTACATTGAAATAAAAAAAAATTGTTTATATCAGCCAGAAGGTGGTGGTAGAGAATTATAAATGTTTAAAAAGTGAATTGCATAGTAATTTGTGGACGTTTGGGGTGAGGGTTGATAACGTTTAAGGGATTACCACTATTAATGTGGTTCATTTACATGGATTATTTGTAATCAATTATTAATTTAAACTGTAGGTGGTGTTTGAAATAAAAGGATCACCGCCCGGGGAACAATAGTGTGTGTTCCAGTGGAAATACCAGGAAAAAGGCCAGAGGGTCACTCCAAGTTTATTCTGTTGTTATCTCGTCCACAACCAATTCTATTTAGGCTAAGGCTTGTAACACAAGGTCTATAAAGTCTAATGCATGGTATATGTAGAGCACATCAGATGAGGTGTGGAGATACGGAAGGAGTCAGCGGTGCAATAAATACATAATCACACACAGCTGAAAACACTCACAGGCAGGTTAATGAGCAGACAAACATCAACCGTAACCCTCCCCCCCCCCTTAAGACACAAACCCACAGTTTTGTGAACTAAACACACTAACGAACTCCGAATAACACCCATTTACCATTACACACACAACTTTACACACTAACATCATAAACTCAACCTCTCAAGCTGGACAAAACATCGGTTACCACATCCTCTGAGCCCTTTAAGGACGGGTGTCTACTGTTGTAGTCCCGTACAATCAGAGCCCATTGCAAGAGACGCTGATTGTGCTTGGTTACGCCAGGGCAGAATATGAAGGGGTCATAACAGCTAAACACCATAATTGGCCAAAGGCTGGGTCCAACATGAATCTTAACATGTTGTAGCGCTAACACCAACACCAGGATTCGATAAACTAACTGACGCTCTCGGGTTACCGGGAGTGTCGAGAAGTCTAGAGGCTTGTCTGAGCCGGCGTGTTGCGCTGGTCTCACGACATCCTCACGAGGAGGAGGGGGAGCCACAATTTCTGGCTTCTCCTCGGACACAGCTTCATCATTTGGCGGAGACATATTCTGCCGCTGCTCTTTCCGCTTCAGAGTTGCGCAGTTGACGATGACATTTCCAGATTGGTGACAGTAAAAGCACTCTCTCTCCTCTCTTTTTACGTTAGACACATTCCACGGCTCAGTAGATGGTGCGGCTGATACACGGCGCGATCTCTCAGTAGAGACCGGGGAACACACATATTTATGCATCAGCACATACTCATTGGCTAACTCAGCAGCGGCAGAGAGGGAAGGTACTTTTTGCTGATTCACGTACATTCCAATGTGCTCAGGCAAACATTTCTTAAATTCCTCCAACTTGATCAATTCCTAAAGGAAGAATAATCTGTAGCATTACATGAGGCAATCCACTTAGCAAAACACATTCCCTTTTTCCTAGCGAACTCTACGTGCGTTTGATCAGGATTCTTCCTATGTTGTCTAAACTTTTGCCGGTAAGCTTCAGGGACTAACTCATACACTCTAAGTATGGCCCCCTTCACCAAGTCGTAATCTAGACTGTCCTCCAGCGAAAGAGCAGCAACCGCTTCCTGAGCTCTCCCATGTAATTTACACGTTACCATCAGAGCCCAGGCCTCAGCCGGCCACCGTAGTGCCGCTGCAATACGTTCAAACGCACCAAAATACGCATCCACTTCAGTCTCACGGAAAACCGGCACTAATGCAATATTTTTCACTGTCGTTAGCTTCCCACTGACGCTGCCTGTCCTTGGCTTCCAACTGGAGCCGGGCGAGACGGACCTTGAGTCTACTCCCTTCCCAGAGATCTAGACTACCAGGAGACGGTGGACTATAGCGAGGCGGCGCGGACGGTGCTGCTCGCTCCCCTTGCTGTCACTACCCTCTCCCTTAGCAAGGACATTAGGCACAGTGAGCTCAGCTTGAGCAGGCAACACCAGAAAACCCTTTTCCACCAACTCATCCACCACCAGAGCCTTTAACTATTTTTTTAATGTTTGCCTAGTCACTGCGAGACTGAAATGTTGCGCTATCTCATATTGATCGTCTCTACGACACTAAACTAACTGCTCATGAGAAGGACAGACCAAAAACGACTCCAAATCAAAAGTTGCCATACTCAGCTAAAACTGCACACCTTACCAAATTGTTCTCAGCAATAAAAAACCACTTATAACCCCAGGAATTAAGTTATAGATCCCGGACGATCCCCCACGTGTTACGGTCCCTATTAGGCTAGGGGAACTAAAGGGAAGAACACAACCGGATTGGTATTGGTATAATTATAAGTGATTTATTGTAAATTGCAGCGGTAAACAAAATGGCAGGCAGGCAGCCTGAAACAAACAAAAGGGCCAAAAGGGCACAGGTTGACAGATAACCAAACTAAGGGAGGACTCTTAAAAATGAGTCTAATGGCATACAGAAGAAATAAATACTAATATAGAAAATGAAACAAAACCTCACTTTAAAAGTGGTACAACTAAATAAAGGAAGCTGTAAGAAAACACAGCTGAAGGAGGGAAAACTAAGCACACTACGCTACACACATATTTCCACACTCAACACTAAGCACATAAGTGGTCACTCGACACTGAACACATATATCGACACTCGTCACTAAGTCCATATGTTGACACTCGTCACTACACACATATGTTGCACCAAACACAGTCGGTAGTGTCCATTAGTGATGTTACGTATTGCGCCGAGGCTTCGGAGCGTGTGTCGAGTAATCCCCGAAGCTTTTTGTGAAGCATATTTCGAGGCTTGTATCGTTTTGGGCCAGTGACGTCATCGATGACAAACGAAGCCTCGCTGCCTGTCGATACCACGTGACTGCTTCAGGAAGCAATTCAGATCGTTAAACCACGACGCTCATAATACCCATGGATGTATATAATAAGAACCATATTACCCCTCCTGTACCCGGGCCCGGTGACACGATGGAATCAAGAGAGCTCAGACCCTCACTTATAGAGGTCGGAACATGTCATAAGTATAAATAGATACAAGCATAAATAAATGTAGGAATAAAAACATCAATAAATACAGGAATACATATGTTGCAGTGTTTTCAGGGAGCTTTAGTGTGTGTGCTGTGGCTCAGCTGGAAAGCAGTTGACTCATGACCGCAGGGTTCCTGGTTCAACGACTGAACAATACGAATTTGTTGTTGTTTATAAAAGCTACAGCTAAATGAGATAATGTAGTTAATAAATGTATTCTTTGATATGGTTTAGCCTTTCTCAGGCTACAACATGGTTAAGTTTACGAATATTATTAAGGAATACAAATCCCTCTTTGCAATGTGTACCAGCCTCCTTAGGCTTTTCAATCACAATCATTAAACTGGAATAAATACAATATTGTTAACATGAAAATATGATTTAATGTTCGTTGTTTAGAGTTATTCTAAGGCTTTACTCATTGGGGACTCGGTATGAGATGAGCACACTGTTGAGATGTCCAATCTGCCTGTTTTACACACTTTGACCAACAGGGGGGTTTGTGTTCAAATGAAGCCCATGATGACGCCTCATGAGATGAACCCTTTTGCGAACCAATTGGCTGGAAAGTTTCAAAGCTTCATAAGGCTTCATCTCTGTGAGGCGTCTGATCGCAGCAGAGCCTCCTGAGTGGTGATAGTTCCCAGGATTTGTAGTCCTCTCCAGCAGGTGTGCGCTGGCTTGCACAGGGATTGGAGAACGTCGGGCCCGGCGTGCTCCAATCAGTGTCCTCGGAAGTGGACCAGGAGATGACAGCCAATGACGTTGGGGCAACCACACAGCTCATTTACATAATCACACACAGCTGAAAACACTCACAGGCAGGTTAATGAGCAGACAAACAGCAACCGTAACAGTATTGATGAGTACAAGCATGGTATGTAGCAGATGCTAAAATAAAAAACAACAACAAATGTGTTGAGAATAGAGGAGCCGTCGATAACTAACTCCCTAAATGTTCTAAAATGTCAAAGGGAACATCTTAACCGAAAGTTCATCATTGCCACTTCTGTAATTTGGTTTCATCCTGTACCTTGACCTAAGATTTATATAAGGATATGTAAATAGGATGTTGTTCTTCCTAACCCTTTAACTCTCTTTGTTGTCTTCTTCTTTGGGTCAGCACTGGCCCCAAGTGGCGTCAGCGGCGGAAGATGTTGACCCCCACCTTCCACTTCTCCATCCTGACAGAGTTCTTGGAAGTGATGAACGAGCAGGCGGAGATCCTGGTGGAGAAGCTGAAGAAGCAGGCAGGGAAGGGTCCATTTAACTGCTTTAATCACATTACCCTGTGTGCCCTGGACATTATCTGTGGTGAGTATATTTGAAGTGAATGTGACTAGGACAATAAGAAAGATGTCCAACAAATATCCAACATTTATTTTTCAGAAACCGCAATGGGAAAGAAGATTCACGCCCAGAGTAATTCTGATTCAGAATATGTTAAGAGTGTGTACAAGTGAGTACTCTTTTCATCACAACACAGACAATAATAGAGTTATTGGGTCAAATTGTATGATTATTATGAATATATTGCCTCCATCCTTACTTTGTGTGTTTAGGATGAGTGACATTATCAGCCGCAGACAGAGGACACCTTGGTTTTGGCCTAACTTTATGTACAATTACTTTGGTGATGGGCGGGAGCATGACAGGACACTCAAGGTCCTGCACTCCTTTACAAACAAAGTGAGTAATGGAGCCTGTGGTTTGAACATCTAGATGTTGAGAATTTGTTTAATCAATATAAAGCATTCAGCCTTAACCCTCATTTCCTCTCAGGTGATACATGAAAGATCTGAGAAAATGTCCCATATTGAATCAGATAACGACTTTGACAATGGCACAAAGAGAAGACGAGCATTTCTGGACATGCTCTTGATGACCACAGATGAAGATGGCAACAGGATGAACAATCAGGAAATTCAGGAGGAAGTGGACACCTTTATGTTTGAGGTTGGTGGATACAAATATACAACTAAGAATATGTACGTATGTATGTATTTATTTCTCCTCGACATACATGCACATTCCTAACGCTTCTCTGTGTCTGCTGAATGTGTACAACAACACATTCACTATAATAACTTTATTATTTTATGGCTCATTTTCAAGCTTTTTTCTCTGTCCACAAGTGGTCCTAACAAAATCAATTAACCCAGCCTCACAGTCGTATGTATTTTTTATGTTATTTGTATTCAACTCCCCTTTTTCTGCAGGGCCATGACACTACAGCAGCCTCCATGAACTGGGCCGTGCATCTGCTGGGCGCCCACCCCGAGGCGCACAGCCGAGTTCAGCAAGAGCTCCAGGAGGTGTTCGGTAACATGCCCTCTTCCCAAATACCACACCTTCCCACTTTCATGACATCATTTGTTTTGCCAAAGGCCTTTTGACTCAGATGTATCCGTTATACAATTCTAATGGGGCTTATACAGAGATATTAGCTGTGAAATATTTGCCTAAAAACGTAAAGAAGAATTTAATTATTTTCAGTCCTCTGTGGATTTACGATGGCCTCAAAGCATTTTTCCACGACGTAAGCTGGATGGCTCTGTTGATGCTAAGCTAACACCAGGTTGATGTTCTATATTTTTGTTATAGGCCTATTTAAAAACGTTACATTACCTAACTGCAGATTTCTATACAATCAATTTCTATATAATCAATTTCTTCCAATAATAATTGTCAAATTAGATAAAAGGTCAGGTCATCTATTGAAATGTATGCAGTAAAGCATTGACTTTTTAACTCCTAATTAAAAGCAACATATCAATGGGGTGTGTCACTTAAACAATGTAGTACTATCAAACTCTTATCTACCATAGAAGTAGAATATATGTCAAGGATATAGAAGTACAGGTAGGAGAAAGTGCAAAACGTTAGCAGTCTGACCTCATTTACACTCTGTGAGGTTTATGTACTGCGTTCTGACTTTAAAGGGGAAAGGAAACACCATTACAGCTATAATATTCCGGTAGTTTATTCATTTTACAATGGATATTGATCGTAATATTTATTGTATATGATATTACTCGCCAAAAGAAAATTAATTATCCGCCGGCCGGGTGGGGAATTCCGGGACCTGGCCGCTGCCATTAGGGGAGTCCCAAATGGTGACGTCACTGTGTGGGTCTTCGCTCCGGGTATCCATACCGGAAGTCAACACAACGTGGCAGATATGGCAGCGATGGAGTAATTTTGCAATGAGATCGACGTTTTGAACGATGAATTTGATTATTCGTCGGGAGATGACATTGATGTGGAAGCATCTACAGTTACCAGGCATCTCATAGCCTATGCTTATGAACCGATTCGGTCTAATACTAGAGTGGCATACGATCCGGAATCCGCCGAAAGTACCGACGGTTCTGAACTCGCCGAGTGGGATACCACCAGTTCCAGTACATTATTACATAATATATATATATATATATTAGTGCTGTCAAAATTATCGTGTTAACGGCGGTAATTTTTTATTTTTATTAATTGCGTTAAAATATTTAACGCATTTAACGCATGTGCAGAATGGCCCGCCCCATACGTGCCACCAGTGGCAGCACCAGGGTATGGCTGGGTTAGGCTACACCCATACCAAGAAATGGCTTAGCCCCACCATGAAAAATGATGTTAAAGTAAGCAAAATAAAGTCTGCCAACTCGCGCGGAGTAAATTGCACAGACAGCAGTTAGTAAGATTGATTTCAGTAGCCACGGTTTTGAAAACTTTTGTCACGTAGTGATCGTCTTCTCAATAGAACATCTTTGATAACGGCGTGGTGTTGTTGCAGGAAGTCCCGACGGAGAATACTTTTGCTGTAGTAGACAGGTGATATGAGGTATATGTGAGGTGCCTTCTTGTTCACGCCTCAACCGTTCAGCATGGCAACACATTATTTAAGATATTACAGCATTGCATTCACTCTGCCATGTTCAATGATTGCTTAAAACAATATTATTATTATTTTCCTCTTTTTACTTTTTATTACAGAGTTGTTTATATCTTCTCCCCGCCCCCCTCATCCTGTCGATGAAGCAGTCTTAGTTTGTGCATTTTTGTAAATAATTTGTTTTTCTTTCACAATTGAAAATGTAAATACAGCAAAGAAGAAAAACTCAGCCTACTCCTCATGTTTGTTGATGCTCTTTATAATTAATAATAATTTAATTGTTTTAAATGAAATGCACAGGACTCAGAAAGCAGGTGTGAATACGCTCCTGATTTTAAGAATAGCACCCTTAATTCAAGAGAAGTGGAGGAAGCCGTTAGCAAAGGGGCTGTTGCTGTCCATAACTGGTATGCAGGTTATGTGCGTAATCTGAAATGCAAACCGTCACTTGTATCACAAAGCGCATTTGCGTACCGACGTACTTGGGAAGCTTTTCCAGAAGGCGGTTAGATCACCGGACGACAGAGTCGGTCTCCGTGTGCACAGACAGGGCTGCTGTTAACGTCGGTCTGTACAACGGAACTGTGCCAAAACTACGCCAACCGGCTACGGAGGGAGACTCCCCCCCCCCCCTTCACTGGAGAACTGCGCTAAGACAGCTGATTACAACGTTCACACTCTGTGGTCACGAAGTACCCCCCCCCCCCCCCCTCTGTCGACTTTCCTGAAGTACTCCCCCGTTGATAGAAATCAACACGTAATGAATTAAGACCCCACGGTTTGATGATTGATAGGTGTGTGGGTTGTCTTTCATTTTGACACGCAGAAAAATGTTATAATAAACATAGATACTGTATGTTAAATGGATATATCCACCATCTTTCATTTATCTTTCCATTCCCACAACAATATACATAAATAAATGGCATATTTTGGACATAGTTCGAATGGTGATTAATCATGATTAATTAATTTTTAAGCTGTTATTAATCTGATTACAAATTGTAATCGTTTGACAGCCCTAATATATATACATAAATTAGTAAAGTCACACTGTGTCAGTAAATACACGTGTGAGCTAGTAATCTGGTAGTGCTGCAATATTTACCTCTCTCGGCAGCTGAAGCAGCTCGTTTGGTGGCTCGAACTTCACGTTTGAGAAATCGAATATTGTGGGAACAGATCCTGGCTTCAAATCCGATGTTTTGTATTGAACCAGGCATCCAGACTCATCAAACCTCATTTTGTGGACATAATCGTCATTTGTAAAGTGTTCGCTGCACACACGTGCGTACTGATTCAGCGGCGGATCGGACCGTTTCATGGAAATAACCCATGCTTTGAGCAGCTTCTCATCCTTTAGTGGCAGCCTATGGAAATGTACTTCTTCCTTCTTTGTATAAAAACCATTTGTGCAGCCTGGGGCAATACAATACGCTCCTGACGACCGTTTTCTTTTGTTGGAAACCACTGGTGCATTGCACGCCATGTTGTTTGCAGCTGTATTGAGCTTTGGCCCAGGAAGCCGTACCCACACAGTGACGTCACTGGGAAAGTCCCGGATCGATGGAAGCGCCCAAGGTCATTAGGCGCGTATTTCAAAAAATTAATTTGCGTATCTTGATCGTTTACATTGGAAATAGACTAGATAAATACATTTGCTAATGGGAATATTGTCGCATGGAAAGCAGTTTGAAAAGTGTTTCCATTTCCCTTTAACACTGTTTTTGTTTATTGGACAAAGGTACATCTAACCGTCCTGCTAACATAGAGGACCTGAAGAAGCTCAAATACCTGGAGTGTGTGATCAAGGAGGCCCTGCGACTGTTTCCCTCTGTGCCTTTCTTTGCCCGCAACATTGGTGAAGACTGCCATATCAGTAAGTGATCACACTTCAATAAAACATTCAAAAAATTATGTATTAGATAAGAAGCCAGGGTAGGCCAGTCTTTCACCTGAAACATTATTTATTTGTGAGATTACATTTATTATATGATGTTGTTTGACCTTTGTTACTGAACTTTGGATTCATTTGTAGCAATTTCACCTTTTACCTATTCCTCAATACAAAATATGATTACAAAGTTATCTAAATCCTTAGGGATGATGGCCAAAGTAGAACAATAAGACCCACCGTTCTATAACAGTAACTCAGTTTATTTATACCTGTAGATGGTTTCAAGGTGCCCAAAGGTGCAAATGCCATCGTTGTGACATATGCTCTCCACCGTGACCCGCGCTACTTCCCTGAGCCTGAGGAGTTCAGGCCTGAGCGCTTCCTGCCTGAGAATGCAGTGGGACGGCCTCCGTATGCGTACATCCCCTTCTCCGCTGGACTCCGCAACTGTATCGGTAAGAAACGGGAAAGGTTTGATTGTCTATAGTTGATCAGATCTGTTAAGCATATTTTCCATATTTTCCTCAGAGATTCTCTGGAGAGTAACCACTGATTGTGTTTGTTTGTAATCCCCCTCAGGTCAGCGTTTCGCTCTCATGGAGGAAAAGGTGATCTTGGCAGCCATCCTGCGTAACTTTAGTGTTGAAGCTAGTCAGAAACGTGAAGATCTGCGGCCTTTAGGAGAGCTCATCCTGCGACCAGAGAAGGGCATCATTATTCAGCTGGAAAAGAGGATTTTATCAAACTAGCACCTGCTCAGGTTGATAGAAGATATGCACTAAATACATTGACCTTTGTGATCTTTATTCACACCGCTCTCATGGTGGTGGATTCTTTCTTTTTTTTTTTTTAAATGGTCTTAGAGCGTCAGGTAGTGTTGTGATCTTGGTGTTTGGATTTTACAATCTTCTCACCATTATAGTCTTTATAATTACAAAAAATATGTAATTTAATTGTAGGTATTATTTTGCTAAGAAGAGCTAAGCAATGCCAGTATTTTGGTACTAATGTTAAAGGTTAATAAAACTTTCTTTAACAAATTTAGCTTTTGAAATACATTTTGATGATGGTGCTTCGTCCCTGGTTTTAGTCACTGCCATCCAGCTTAACAGTTACATTTGTGTACCCATTCTATTAAGAAATGTACTTTTTGTCATCTAAAGAAAATGTTTGCTAAAAGGTTGGCTCAAGTCCAATAAATGTTTTAAAAAATAACCTTTATTTGAATTATTTCAGTTTTGATATTTATGGCAGGAAGTGGCTTTTGAAAGCATGAATTAGGTAGACAAACGATTGCATGTCTACTTTTATGAAGTAATCATATTGTTAAGTCATTATTGCATTGATAGGAAATCCCCGTAATTTCCCAAAAAGCAAGGAATAAATCGCCTCTTTGTGGTCAGCTTTAATATAGTGTCATCATGCTATCTAGTGGTTATTAGGGATGTAACGATATATCGAATATCGCGATATCACGGGAAATAAATGTCTCAATACCGTCGTGAGACTGACAAAATCTACCGCGATTTTCAATATTTTTTTTTTTAAACCTTTATTCAACCAGATGGTCCCATTGAGATCATCGATCTCTTTTTCAAGGGAGACCTGTCCAACATGGCAGCAAGTAGGTTACAACATGACGGCTTCTTCCGTGACTTATTCACGCATCAGATGTCATGGCCCTCCCGCTGCACGCCATCCGAGGGTTTGGTGGATTCGCCCTGTCTTTCCGGAGCTGCGGCCTCTGCTGGGCCCGCTGGCAGCTCCTCCTGCCCGACTGACTGCTCCCGGTCCGCGCGGCGTTCAACACGCACATCTTCGTCAGCTGAGACGCACTACAACTTCGGCCAGCCCGGAGAGAAAACTCTGCATGGCTTTGCTAAATGCTAGGTCAATAGCAAACAAGACGTTCCTGTTAAACGACTTCTTCACCTCTCATGATCTAGATTTAATGTTCCTGACGGAGACCTGGGTCCACACCGGCGAGTATTGTGGGTTTAATGTGTTATATCAACATGACTGTCAAATTCACAGTCTACATTTTTCATTTAGGGACTGAAAGGAACCTGCCGCCCCAACTCGGATGTTCAATCTGACCGTTGATTGACAGTTTTAGAATTAACCTGCTCCATATCTGGGGATAAGATACTGTCTGATGGATGTTGACATGTTTCTAATATTGATTGAGTTATAACAGGTAACACATATGCAGAATCAGTGGCCAAGGTGCTACTGTGAGAGATGTAATTTCAGAATGGAATACTGAAGAAGTTGACCTGTGATAATGAAACAATTTTGTAATATGTCAACAGGTATTAAAGTAACTGAGGTTTGAAATGTAGAAAGAACATATTTACAGTTAAGCTAACACATAGTAATGTAATGAGACATAATTTAATTTAGACAACATCATGTAACTAGCCTGGTAAAGAAGTAAAAGCCATAGACTTTATTGTTTAGGTCATTATGGGGATATACATTTAATCTAAATTCATAATAGAAAGACATTTGATGACAGTTTGTTGGAATTCTGTATTCATTTTCTCAGCTTGATAATATCTAAGCACTGACAGGTAGAAGCAGTATCACCAGGAAATCATTCACTTTGTCAGTATCATGATTTTGGTTGTTTTTGAATCCATAACATTAGTGTTTCTTTACCAGAAACATTAGCAGTTCATATTATATTTAGATTTTAAATAGGATTTCATTTAAGAATAACACAGATGCTTGTCCGAAATTCAGAGCTATTGAAATATGTTATTTAGTTCACCTAAAGATGTTGGGGTTTTATTTTGTTGGCACAGGCCAAGTATTAAGATTTTGAAGCTGCACTGGCAGATGGGAGGTCTACAATTAATTTAGAAAACCTGTTCACAGACGGCTGTTGTTTTAAGACACCCCACCAACAGGCTCCAAGCGGCCTACGCAGTGGTGGGTCAAACAGCTGAGGGCCCAGGAGCCCTGAGCGTAGGCTTAAGGGATTGGTATCAGATTTCTACACACAGGTTGCTGACGCCAAAGGGGGGACCTGAGGAGCACAAGGCCGACACAGCGGAGTTCGTCTGGCTGAAGGTCATCAGGCCAAAGTGGTTCAACCCCAGGTTCTCCGGCCCCCACCGAGTGACCCAGCGGATCTCTCATGCCGTCCGCCTAGGAGAAAAGGGGGACAGCTGGTACCACTGGAGCCAGTGTGCGGCGGGGAATCCTCCGGCTAGGACCTTGGACGACATCAGGACGGACGTGGCTATCACAGAGGAGGTCGACTCGGAAGCAGCCATCAGTGGACTGGAGGAGCAGGATCCTGAGGACATCCATCCAGCAGATGGCCCAGATGCTGACGTCAGCGGGCCGGGGGACATCACGAGGAAGCAGAGGAGTCTACTTCTCTCTGATCAGATTAATCATTTCCACCATTGACGGAAAAGCTGCCCCTCCCCCTCCAGTCCGTACCAAATGTCCTTGTTGGATGATGGGCTGTTCCCAAAGGTTTAAAGTGCTCTAAATCCCAGCTTCTGATGGATTTGTATAATGTTGGGGGACAGACACAGTGGAAAAGAATGACAGTAGTTATGTTTCAAATGCCTTGTTTAAGTTGATCTTTTGAAATAAGATCAAAAGGGGGAATTGGAGATTATATCACCTGATAAGAAGTGTGTTAAATTTGAATGGCAGAAAGTCTTGTTGCAGTTTCCAGATGTCAGGAGAGGCCCATAAGTTTCTTTGTTAATCATCAATGGTCTTTGCAAATTAACTGGGGAACTCCAAGGGACATTTTCCCCAGATATAATGCAGTTAAATTCTTGTTGGTTAATGATGCATATCCTGCAGACACATAAAGAGGCCTGGAGACAATAGTCGGCTGAATTATAAATAAATGTATTCATTCCAAGTAGGCTGACCTCGAGGTGAGAAGAAGTTCGGTGATGGCTTTAGGCTACAAGGACAGTTAACCTCTTAAGCCCTGAGCCTGTTTTTCAGGTTTCAGGCTCGGAAATGCCACTAACACAACAAAGACTATATCTTCACTTCTAAAAGGGGTAAATTAATAATCTTTTCTCTCAAAGCAAGGTTACATCTGTGAGTTGGATGTAGAGGTGTCAGAATCAATATAGATGTTTTTATTTTAAAGTAAATTCAGATGGAACACAGTAAAACATGTAAATTCCAATGTCCGCCTAAAAAAACCCATTACTTATAGTGAAAACCACCCTTGGATGCTAAAAGCTTTAGGAATCCAAACTATAACATATAATAAGTACCCTGTATCAAGATTGATGCAAAACAAGTGCAATTTGACCTTTTTCGAGAGGTTTAGAAAAATAAAGTCCAAGCGGACTCACCTCTGGGTAATTTGGGAACCATCAGTTCCATTTGAACTTTTTCACTGTAAAAATCATTTTATTACTTTGAATTATCACTATAGGTATTCATTCCATCCAAATACAACTGTTGTGAAAAAAATAAAAATAAAATAAAACTCTGTTATCCTCTTACAGTGAGCCTCTCAATTAGCCCCGAGCGAAAAATGCTAACCTATTACTGCACCGAAAATCACTCCTAGTTCCCTTATTACTTATCCTAGCTGCACATCCAACACATTGTTTATGATCGTAAAGACACAGAATCTAACGGTGCCCACCTCAACACTGAAAGATACAAACTCGCGATGTTATCAACAAAAACGTACATCAAAACAAGTGGCGCTAGCGCTAATGCGCTAGGCTAACATGGCTCACCTTCCTCTTTGTCTGGTCTAAACTGGTCTTCAATGGCATTAAAACGATAAAAACGATGATGTAGTTAATCCATAGGTTAATATCCAATGTGGCTGTGTCCCCTTTGAAATGTTCTGATAATCTATAAGCAATAAAACTGCAATTCCGTTATCTGCTGTCCGCTCTGTGCTTCGTGCGCTCTGGGTCCTGCAATTCCTGCTTCCTTACGTAGTAAACAATAAGTAAAGTCTGCTGCGTAATGTACTTAAGCTGGCTGGCATTCTTTATACTTTACGCAGGACCATATCTCTGGAACCCATTGGTCGATTTGGGTGATTTACACCTTTTTCTTAACCATTACATCCAATAGAATCGATGGGCAGTTCCCAAATCCACGTAAACATTACAATTGCGGATGTAATAGAGAAGCAAACGAAACATATCTGAAAGTACAAGCCTGGACGGCAAAACTTTATACCCAGTCTATTGCCATAAATATGATGATGGATTTGTCAGGATTATTATGTCATGTCACGTTTCTATGTCTAGGTGTGGGTGTTTTTCCGTTCTCCTTGTCATGTTTTCCTCCCTGTATATTGTCTGGTCTCTTTTCCCTGTGTTTTCATGTCTGTCGTTAGTTTCCCTGGTGTGTCTAAGTTCCTGAGTGTTTTCACCTGTCACTCCTTGTGTGTCTCCTGTGCTCATCAGTGTCAGCCCCGCCCCTGATTGTTCCCACCTGTGTCTAGTTACCCTGTGTTTAAATTCCCCTGTCTCCCAGTGTTCAGTGTCAGTTCGTCTTGTCTATTGTCATGGTAAGGTCTATGCTCCTGGTACTCATGAAAAGTTTTTGATTCCTCACTGCGTGAGCGCATTCATTTTTTGTTCTCTGTTTTTTGTCATCTCGACTAGAGTTTTGGTGGTTACCTTTTTTGTTCATTTTTGCCAGTCATGGAAAAATAAAGTATCTTACAATACTTTACCTCTGTCTCCCTGTCTGCAATTGGGTCCAACATCCTAAGTGCCTGAGATCTTAACAGAACGAACTGACCAGAATATGGACCCAGCGGATATGGAAGATTTTGAGTTCGATCTGTTCGATCTAGACTTGTCCCTTCAATGTTCTCATGCCGAGTGGAAAGGAACTTCTTCTAGAAAGGACAAAGAGGCTATTCTCGAGAGGGCACGAATGGAGGTGGCCGAAATGCCTTGGTTGAGGAGTTCGTTGCCGGAGTGGTTACAGCTTTTCACAAGTTGTCCTGAGGACTGGTCCGACGCATCTAACCCTTTCCTCGGATCCGACTACGGTCCTGTTGGAGGTCCACGGAGTCTCCAAAGAGCCTCTAGGAGACGCAGGGCCAGGATTCCAGCCCGTGCTCCAACAGCCATGATCCCGGTGTGGGATTCCCAGTCTGCTAGCCCCAGGCATGCTAGCTCCCTGTCTCCCAATTCCCAACCTGGCACCATATGCCTCGGTGGGATCCATCTGAAGTCAACCCATGCTTCTGCCCCAGATCCTGCTCCTGTCCAGGAGTCGTATGCTGGGACTCGTCTGGCTTATGGAGGTCCACGGAGCCTTCAGGCGGCTGCTAAGAGAAGGAGTCGCAAAGCCAAGCTAGCAGCTATGCCTCCATGCTCCAGTACCGGCCCACGCAGCTTTGCGTCCATACTCCATTACCTGGCTTACACAGCCAGGGTCCAGGCTTCCGCTCCGCCCCCAACAGCCATGGTTCCGGCTCCAGTGCCGGACCCAGCAGCCATGGTTCCGTGCTCCAGTACCATCCCACATAGCCATGGTACTGTGCTCCAGTACCATCCCACACAGCCATGGATCCGTGTTCCGGTTCCTTGCCCAGCAGCAATGGTTCCGACTCCTGAACCGGTCCCCACAGCCATGGTTCCGGCTCCAGAACCGGCCCATGCAGCCATGGTCCCTGCTACAGAACCGGCCCACACAGCCATGGTCCCAGCCCCAGTCATGGCCCTAGCAGCCATGGCTCCGGCCCCAGCAGCCATGGTTCTGGCTTCAGTACCGGCCCCAGTAGCCATGGTCCCAACTCCAGTTTTGGCTCCAGGACTGGCTCTCCGGCCGACGCCAGCTCCCCGTGTCCTGTCGGCGTACCGGCCGACTCCAGCACCTCGTCTCCTGTTGGCTGTCCAGCCGACGCCAGCTCCCCGAGTTCTGTCGGCGTACCGACCAACGCCAGCTCCCCGAGGCCTGTTGGCGTACCGGCCGACTCCAGCACCTCGTCTCCTGCTGGCTCTCCAGCCGACGCCAGCTCCCCGTGTCCTGTCGGCGTACCGACTGACACAAGTTCCTTCTCAAGACCCATGTCAAGTCCCCTCTCGACTTCCTACCCAAGTCCCCTCTCAAGTTTCCTCTCAGGTCCCCTTTCGAGTCTCTACTCGAGTCTCCTCTCAAGTCTCCTCTCGAGTTCCCTCTCAGGTCTCTTCTCGAGTCTCTTCTCGAGTCCCCTCTCAAATCCCCTCTCGAGTCCCCTCTCAAAACACTTCTCAAGTCCCCTCTCAAAACACTTCTCAAGTCCCCTCTCAAGACACTTCTCAGGTCCCATCTCGAGTCTCTTCTCAAGTCCCCTTACAGGTCCTCTCTCGAGGCCCCTCTCAAGGCCCCTCTCCAGTTCCCTCTCGAGTCTCCTCTCGAGTTCCCTCTCGAGTCTCCTCTCCAGTCCCCTTTCGAGTCCCCTCTCAAGTTCCTACCCGAGTCCCCTCTCAAGTTCCTACCCGAGTCCCCTCTCAAGTTCCTACCCGAGTCCCCTTTCGAGGCCCCTCTCGAGTTCCCTCTCGAGTCTCCTCTCGAGTTTCCTCTCAAGTTCCCTCTCCAGTCACCTCTCGAGCCCCCTCTCAAGTCACCTCTCGAGTCTCCGATCAAGTTCCCTCTCAAGATTCCTCTCAAGTCAACTCTCAAGTTTCCTCTCGAGTTCCCTCTCAAGCCCTCTATCGAGTTCCCACTCAAGTCCCTACTCACGTGTCGTTGGAGGTTCCGCTGGGGGTCCTGCCAACTCTATGTCCTGTGCCGTTGGAGGCCCCGCCGACTACTCTTCTGCCTTGGGTCCTGCCAACCCTATGTCCTGTGCCGTTGGAGGCCCCGCTGACTACTCTCCTGCCGGGGGTCCTGCCAACCCTAACTCCTGTGCCGTTGGAGGCCCCGCCGACTACTCTCCTGCCGGGGGTCCTGCCAACCCTGTGTCCTGTGCCGTTGGAGGCCCCGCCGACTACTCTCCTGCCGGGGGTCCTGCCAACCCTGTGTCCTGTCCCGTTGGAGGCCCCGCCGACAACTCTTCTGCCGGGAGTCCTGCCAACCCTGTGTCCTGTGCCGTTGGAGGCCCCGCCGACTACTCTCCTGCCGGGGGTCCTGCCAACCCTGTGTCCTGTCCCGTTGGAGGCCCCGCCGACTACTCTTCTGCCGGGAGTCCTGCCAACCCTGTGTCCTGTGCCGTTGGAGGTCCCGCCGACTACTCTTCTGACGGGGGTCCTGCCAACCCTATGTCCTGTGCCGTTGGGGGTCCCACCGACTACTCTTCTGCCGGGGGTCCTGCCGGCCCTGTGTCCTGTGCCGTTGGGGGTCCCACCGACTACTCTTCTGCCGGGGGCCCTGCCAGCCCCGTGTCCTGTTTCGTTGGAGGCCTCAACATCACCTGTTTCGCTGGGGGTGCTGCCAACTCCTTGTCCTCTTCCGTGGGGGATCTTGCCGACACCTGTCCCACCGGCTCCGGTTCCTGTCCGGTCAACACCGGCTCCTGCCCGGTCCCCTGAGAGCTGTGGTCTTCGCCCATCCTCGAACTCTGCCTTGCCCCCGGGCCGTCCGCCCGAGACCCCCTTTTTGAACTCTGCCTTGCCCCCGGGCCGTCCGCCCGAGACTCACTCCTCGAACTCTGCCTTGCCCCCGGGCCGTCCGCCCGAGTTCCCCTTTTTGAACTCTGCATTGGCCCCGGGCCGTCCGCCCGAGACCCCATCCATGGTCTGTGCCTTACCCCCGGGCCGTCCACCCGAGACCCCTTCCTGGTCCTCTGCCGTGCCCTGGGCTGTCAGTCATGGCCCGTCCTCCGGACCCCCTCCACCCACCCTGCTGGACGTTTTGGATTTTTGTTTTGTTTAGGGACGTCTAGTATCCGTCCCTTGAGGAGGGGGTTCTGTCAGGATTATTATGTCATGTCACGTTTCTATGTCTAGGTGTGGGTGTTTTTCCGTTCTCCTTGTCATGTTTTCCTCCCTGTATATTGTCTGGTCTCTTTTCCCTGTGTTTTCATGTCTGTCGTTAGTTTCCCTGGTGTGTCTAAGTTCCTGAGTGTTTTCACCTGTCACTCCTTGTGTGTCTCCTGTGCTCATCAGTGTCAGCCCCGCCCCTGATTTTTCCCACCTGTGTCTAGTTACCCTGTGTTTAAATTCCCCTGTCTCCCAGTGTTCAGTGTCAGTTCGTCTTGTCTATTGTCACGTTTTTGATTCCTCACTGCGTGAGCGCATTCATTTTTTGTTCTCTGTTTTTTGTCATCTCGACTAGAGTTTTGGTGGTTACCTTTTTTGTTCATTTTTGCCAGTCATGGAAAAATAAAGTATCTTACAATACTTTACCTCTGTCTCCCTGTCTGCAATTGGGTCCAACATCCTAAGTGCCTGAGATCTTAACAGGATTATCAGTAAAAATGTCTACGTGACACAAAGACATTGGATTAACCTTGAGCGCCGTTTTTATTCCGTTGAACACAACTTTTGATCACAAATCAAAAAAGGTAAGACGTAATTATTGTAATATTTTTGAAACCGGATGTTGTTTACTTTCTCTTTTCTGGCTGATAGCTCCAGGAATTCGAGGTCGTACAGTGATGACATTACATGTGTGGAGTCTCAGCTTTAAATCGTATATCTTGTTTGTGCAGTTAAGATAGTAATAAGGGCATTTCTACCGTGAGTTCTGTGTAAAAAAGCGTGAGCATTAGTTAGCATTTTTTCGCTCAATGCTAATTTAAAGGCTTGGTATTACTCTTGTGTTTTTTTTAGCTAACAATTGTTCTTATTGTCAGTTAGCGGAGTTTCTTACCTTTTTAAAAGGGTATGAAACATTAATAGTTTCATAAATGTTAAGAAGCCCTGAGACACAGTCTCGTAAAAAAACGGTGGGAGGGGTCCACTTGGGGGACCTTCGGGCTTAAGAGGTTAACTTTGGTTAGTTGACTGATCTTGTGGCCCCATGATGGTTAAACATTTACAAATATGGCTTTCATAAAGAAATACATGTGACATTCATGAGGGACTGCAGGATAAGATGTATGTATTCATTATGCTGAACAATGCCTGTGTTTGTGTTCTATTGATTTCTCTCTGTTTTATTCTTTCATGTGTGGGTACTAAATTGCTATAATATTGTGGAGTGGTTGGCTTAAACATGCTTAATTACTCTGTATAAAGTAGGAAGAGTGTTGCAGGACAGGAGACATTCTTATTTAGACACAGTATCTGGAACGATACAGGTCTTAAATATATGTGTGTGATATTAAAGTAACTGATATGTATTGCTTGTATTAGTCAACTATAACAACTATATCTTAAACATATGCAAAATGTGTGTGTATGGAGGCTTACACCAGATAACAAGCTTGTTATTCAGAGCAGGTTCGGGCCGGACACCAAATGTGTCTGTTTTACATCAAATGTTAAGAGACTCTTGTTTCCGGGTCCTCGGTTGGCTCGCGCTGATTCGCTACGACACGCCATCGTTTTGCATCTCCCAATGAGATGACCTGAAAGGAGGAGCATCTGACCCAGCTCCTCCTGTTTTGTTTTTGTATGTAAGCCTGTTCTGTCTTTGGTTCGTTCTCTCTTCCTCCTGCTGACAAGACAAGTAAGTTAGACCTCCCAGCGGGAGGAACCAGAGCCGGGGTAATCCGGATTATTTCGTAATGTTGTGTTATTGTATCTTTTGCCATTAAATCAGCATTTTTGTTATAACCTTACCCTGGTTGCTTTCAATTCTTCCTCTGTTAATCTGACCCATTCACAAAAGGACGCGCGGAGGCAGAGGGGGGGGGCCTCAGAGCCCTCGCCAGAGTGTGACTCCTGCCCCAACAGTATGTACCGTTTTCTGAACTTCTTCCTCCCGACTGTACTTTCTTCAGCTCCCCCTGTACCACCGGCCGTGGTGGGGGTATAGCTTCAGTGTTTAGAGCTAATCTCCAATGCCGTTTGCTTCACCCAGTAACTAGCTATGCTAGCTTCGAGTTGCAGCTTTTTTAATTGAACCCAGCCTCGCCTATACTCTGCGCAGTCGTGTATCGTCCGTCAAAGTACAATAATGATTTCATAACTGACTTTTCTGACTTTTTGTCCGGGATCATGGTGAAATATGATCGTGTTTTGATCTGCGGAGACTTTAATGTCCATGTGTGCTGCGAGTCTAAACCTCTGGTTAGGGATTTTATAAACCTCCTCCACTCTTTCGGTCTTATTCAGTCTGTGGCTGGCCCAACACACGATAAAGGACACACCTTAGATTTAGTATTATCGTTTGGATTGTCTATCTCTGTGGATGAAATCTGTGCAGGAACGCGTATCTCAGACCATTTACCGGTTCTGTTTACAACCTCGATCCCTTCTGTAGGAGTCGAATCACGTGCTTCTGCACGTTGTCTGCGTTCAATTAACCCCTTGACTGCCTCACAGTTTTCAGATGCTTTTAATACTTATCCGATTTGTAAATTAGAGGTGAACTGTGCTTTTAGTGCGGATGAGCTTATCTCTTTGTTTGATTCGACATGCACACTAATACTGGATTCCGTTGCTCCTTTTACGCTTAGACGCAACAAAGTTCTCTCAGAGCCGTGGCTCAATGATTGTACTCGCGCTTTTAGACGCGCTTGCAGGCGTGCAGAGAGAAAATGGAAAAAGGATAAACTTCATGTCTCCTTAGAAATTCTTCGTGCTTGCCTTTCTGATTATCAGATGAAAGTCAAAGCAGCCAAAACAGAGTATATTTCTCTGTTAATCTCCAAAAACAGCCATAGACCTCAAGTTCTTTTTAATGTCCTCAATTCAATCATTAATCCTTGTGATGCTTCTCCAATTGTGCCATCAACTACTCTCTGCGATACATTTCTTACATTTTTTATCGAAAAAGTATCTGCTCTTAGGCTAGCCTATACTAGTGCTACTCCAGATCCTGCTCCCTTTCTGTGCCCTGCTGTCCTCGACCATTTTGAGCCTGTATCCCTCTCTTCTCTCTCGGATGTAGTCAAGCACCTGCGGCCGCATTCCCTCTCGCTTCCTTAGAGATGTTTTTGAATCAGTTGGAGCAAGTGTTTTATTGCTTGTAAACACCTCTCTTAGCTCAGGATGTGTCCCAGCTGCCTTCAAACATGCCGTGGTTAAGCCACTACTTAAAAAGAAAAATCTCGATCCCTCTGCTGCCTTTGATACTGTGGATCATAGTATCCTGTTGTCATGGCTTGAACAGTCCGCAGGAATTACAGGCTCTGCCCTTGCATGGTTCAGGTCTTCTTTGACGGACCGTAGCTTCTCAGTGCAGTTAGGTGCCTTCTCCTCTGCCAAAGCCCCTCTTACCTGTGGGGTTCCCCAAGGCTCGATTCTGGGCCCCATCCTTTTTCTATTGTACATACTGCCCCTAGGTTCAATTCTCACAAAACATAATATCCCCTTCCATTGTTACGCTGAAGATGTACAGATCTGTCTGCCTCTCAATCAAAATGCCAACTCACTACAGCAGTTGAAGGACTGCTTAACAGAGATTAAATCCTGGCTGAGCCAAAACTTCCTCACCCTCAATGAGAGCAAGTGAGTAATTTTTTTTTGGACCCCAACCAACAGTCTCCCCGGTTGATATTCTGGGCTCCCTCAATAAAAATATCCTCCCCTCTGTAATGAACCTTGGAGTGACCTTCAACAGCGCCTTTAAATGTGCAGGTTAGCACTGTAGTCAAGACCTGCTTTTTCAAAATACGACTATTGGCTAAGACCAAGTCGTTTTTATCTTTTAAAGACCTAGAAAGGGTTATTAACGCCTTTGTTACCTCGAGACTGGATTACTGCAATGCTCTGTATGTGGGTATGGACCAGGCCTCAATTAGACGCCTCCAGCTAGTTCAGAATGCAGCTGCACGTCTTCTCACTGGCCATAAAAAGCACGACCATATCACCCCAATTCTGGCTTCATTGCACTGGCTTCCAGTTCGGTTCAGAATAGATTTTAAACTCCTTTTATTTGTTTTTAAAGCTCTAAATGGGCTGGCTCCTGCCTATATAGCCAAACTCCTCCATCGCTACACCCCAGGCAGAGCCTTAAGGTCGGCTGATCAGCTGCTGTTGATAGTGCCTAAGACCAGGCTTAAAACCTGAGGGCATCGAGCATTCGCAGCGGCTGGCCCTAGGCTCTGGAATACTTTGCCTCTCTATGTGAGGTCGGCCCAGACCCTGGGGGGTTTTAAATCAACACTTACAACTCACTTTTTCTCTCTGGCTTTTGTTTAATTATCTATTTATTTATTCATTTATTTATTTATTTAGTTATTTATTTATTCATTTAGTTCTTTATTTTAATATTTATAACATAACATAGGATTTCATAAAGTATTTTTAAAATAGTTTATACATTATTCGAATATAGGAATAGTAGATAGGATTACTTAAAATATAGTACCTTATATTTAATCTTTTTTCCCTTTAGACCCTTGCGGTTTATTCTTACCCTTACCCACCCCCCATTTTCCCTCTGCTGGTCTATGGCCTTGTAGAGGGTAAAGCCCCTGTCACACTGTCCCGAAATTGACACCCGATGGACACACGATAAAGGAAATGTTCAAATTCGGCTCTGATCGTAACAACATCGCGCCATTCGTGAGGGCATCTTAAGCCATCGTATGACCGTCGGTGGAGTTTCTCAGGCTCCGGCAGCAACTTCATGAGCGGCAACTTCGTAAGGCACTCGTGAGGGCATCTTGTCGAATCGTGTCATCTTCGTGTTATCATCGGTGCCATAGGGCATTCGCCCTCACTCTGATCGGGGCGAATGCCCGATGGCACCGATGATAACAAGATGCCCTCATGATGGCCTTACGAAGGGCAAAATTGACAGACGAATTCAACACGAAAATGAACCTTCGCAAGATCCTTAGGCAATTTTTTGGCATGCCAAAGATTTTCCCACCGCTCACGAAGTTGCTGCCGGAGCCTGAGAAACAACACCGGCGGTCATACGATGGCTTAAGATGCCCTCACGAATAGCCCGATGTTGCTACGATCAGAGCCGAATTTCAACATTTCCTTTATCGTGTGTCCATCTGGTTGTTTTATTGCACAACAAAATCATGTAAACCTATTATGTAAATAACCCAATTTGTGTTCTGACTGTGAAACTGAAAAGGATATAATATATTATTTTGAAGGAGAGTTGACAGGAAGTTCTTGTTGCTATGGAAACAACATTACGGAGAAAACGTAATATTTTCTACATATAAAGACGGATAAAGTAAAGAACAAAGTCTGAAGATATCGGTACAGTATCATAGTACTGTAACATAATTGTTTTTGTTACTTTCGTTGCAGTTGTATGTCTTAAATGTAATGTAAATGTTGCCTTCGTGTGTGGTTCGGGGCCATCTTCGTGCGAAATTCACAATTCCATATTCGTGTGTCCATCGGGTGTCAACTTCGGGACAGTGTGACAGGGGCTTAACGGGGTACAGATAAGTGGGGGAGTGCATCTGACGAAGAGATAGGTTGTTGTGCTCCCTATCTCTGTTTCTTATCCTATATCTAATAGAACTGCTCGGGTCTTGATATATTGAGTGGGGAAGTTCATGAGATCTTTCTAGAGGGTTATCAAGAATAACTTTTATCCAATGACCTTTTCCCTCCCTGTCTGTGTCTGTGTATTCTCTTGTTCCGATTAACCCAGCCACATCTTTTTTCTTGTTTTGTATCTATATCTACGCCAGGATCCGGAGTCGAGGCTGATCCTCTTTCTGTAGTCCTGTGTCTTGGATCCTCTATCCTGAGTTCTGGATTAAGTCGTGGACTTCGGGTCGTGGCTGAACCTAGCTCAGCCAGCCAGCTGGCTAGGTTGAATTGTTTTAAATGTGCGTAGTCTGTTACCTAAATTAGATTTTGGGCGAGTTCGACTGATGCTGATGTCATTGTCTTATCAGAAACGTGGCTAGATAAATCCATTTTGGCCTCTGACATTTACATAAATGGTTACAGTGTATATCGTACTGACCGGCCTAAAAAAGGTGGTGGCGTTGCATTTATGTGAAAAATAAGTTTTGTGTAACTAATATGGTTTCCAAATCTGTTAGTAAAGAGCTAGAATCTTTAGCCATGAATATTGAGGTAACAAAGGGTCAACAGGTCGTGGTGGGCTGCTACAGGGCCCCCTCGGCTGTCAAGGACTCTTTATCGTCATTGGCAAAACTGTTATCACAACTTTCCTACAAGGAAATAGTGCTGCTTGGTGATTTTAATTGGGACTGGTTAACTTCTGTGTCAGAGGATTTTAAAAACCTGTGTACCTCTTTGAATTTTACCCAGATTATAGACAGTCCTACTCGCCCAAATATTAAGTCTCCAAATAAATCCTCCTTAATTGATCTAATTTTATGTTCCACATAAATACTCATCTGTGGGAGTATTTGCTAATGATGTGAGTGACCACTGTGTTGTCGCCACAATTAGGGACACTAATGGCGCATTTCCACTGCAGCGGGTAGCCCCATTTAAGCGTCCTTAACCGTCCTCAAGCGGCCAGGCCAGTTTTTGGTGGCCTTTCCATATAGCCTAGTACCGGCTAGCGGGTACTTTTTCCCTCTTTTTCCGGCCCCTTTAAATCGTGGTGCTATCAGACCAGGCCAGGGCTGAGACGTCAACACTCTCGACTGCTGATTGGTCAGAGAGAATCGTCACAAGATCGCGCGCGAGATCATCCCTAGCGTCGCATATATATCTAGAAGCAAGCTTGCAGCATTTTTATAAACAGCATTTTGTAAACGGAGGAGCTACAAAAATGGCAACGTCGAAGAAAAGCACACCGTGGTCGACCGAGGAGGTGACGACGTTCCTTAATCTCATTGGGGATGATAAAATCCAGCGGAGCTCGACGGAACAACGCGAAATGTGAAAGTGTTCCAGGATGTCTCTGCACAGATGTCCGAACGCGGATTTTCGAGGACTTTCCTGCAGTGTAGGGAAAAACTCAATAAGATGAAGAGTGAATATCACCAAGTAAAGGACAACAATAACACGAGTGGTGCGGGTAGGAAACAATGGAAGTGGTTCGACTTGTTGGACCAGATTTACGGCCATAGACCGGCCAACGTTGGGAGGGAGGGAGGCCTGGACTCTGCAACGGCTTTACTGGAGTCCCTGCAAGGTACGCTCACTTCTAACAAATAAGTCTATTTTATCCTTACATTAATGTTCGACAACCCATGCTTTTATGGAGCCCCGAAGAGCTACATAGCTAGCTAAGGCAGATAGCCTAGGCAGATAGCCTTAGCTAGAGCTATTGTTTGCTAACACCATATATGCCATTGTTTACGTTCAGTTTTTCTTTTCAATAGTTGTTGTTGCTATTTAGTATTGTGCTGCAGTAGTTTGTGGAATTAACAAGTCATTTTGCTGTTCGAGATGATTACATTGGGACTCGTGAGGAGGAACATTCCCGAACAACGGTTGATGGCAGTGTTCCGTCCACATCGTCATCGAATCCAGAACGGACCCTAGCCGAAGAATCGACACCAACTCAATCACCATCACCGAGTGCCATCACGACACCGCAGCGTGTGGTTCTAGGTAAGAAATAGAAATGGCAAAACGACTGGAATTGTGTTTTGTTTTTTTAAACCTTGGATCATCCATCGTCAGTAATTAAAATAAGCTATACCACTGTGTGGAAATGCTCTGTTACAAGTAAAGTCTTAGCTAGTAAGCAGCTAGTACAGTTGTGTGTGACATCCTATCATATACATATATTTATATTCATTATCAACAGGCTGGACATAATGTAATTCACTTTCACAATCATTGTAAACATCTAGGGCCAGAACTTTCTTTAGTTCACCTTACTGTTGTTCTGTTTATACATGTTATTCTTATATCCTTGTGTGACCTGTACCTGTCCAGTGTTTTTTCCTTATTGCTAATTATTATCTTATTGTCACCCAGGCAAGAGGAAACGAGGAGGAGAGGATCGGGCCCAGTAGGAACGGCACC
This sequence comes from Pseudochaenichthys georgianus, assembly GCF_902827115.2. Classification (NCBI taxonomy): domain Eukaryota; kingdom Metazoa; phylum Chordata; class Actinopteri; order Perciformes; family Channichthyidae; genus Pseudochaenichthys; species Pseudochaenichthys georgianus. The sequence goes on from NW_027263190.1 coordinate 25,794, forward strand.
ATGACTGGGCAGCCGACGTGGCCCGTCTCCTCCGTGATACTTCAAAAAACCTTAATAGTTATTGTACATATTATATATTTTTTATCTAGTTAATTTTTAAATGCAACATTTGTACTTCCTTGTTTATTTATTTTCTTTAAAATGTTCATTTTATATTTATTTTTACAATGCCATGTATATTTATGCTGGCTGCAATACAGTTTTACATTTTTTATTTGTATTGTTTAATGGCATGCCTTTTTGATACAATTTTTTTTTTTGTATTTTTATACTGCCATCAATAAAGTACTTCTTTGACTTATCTTATCTCTTGTTGATAATGAATTGCACCCAACAGAAAAAAATCAGATTCACATAATCTTGATTTAGAGAAGATATAAACATACATTAATTTATAAAGCAATAACAAACACCATCAGTTAGGAAAAAGCCCCTTAGTTTTAAGAGATTTAAAGCAAGAAATTGAGTTTGCTAGCTTGAGGTCCTCCTCTAAAACATTATTACATGTTTATTTTGTAATAGTATTAAGAATACATGATAAATACATAATACATGTAGAAATTGCTCAATTGTAATACCCTCGTTCTACTAGACTCAAACAACACATTCTTTATATATTTCAAAGACGAGAGAACAAAAGAAGAAACCTATAACCCATTCAAGCAAGCTTTTAACATGTCTAGAAAAAAGATTGAGGTTATATTTTAATATATTTTATGTTGTGGATACTTTAGCCTCCATCCATGTTTACAATTGTCCACACTATTTTACACTTGCATTTATGAATATAGTTTTGCTGTGTTTTACACTTTAGTATTTATGTTTATAGTTAGCTTTGATATTCGCTTAATTTATTAGAAAGATTTTCTTTTCATGATCTGATATTTCCTCAAATGTTCTTATTATGGGGCAGTACTTACTGGTGCTTGAAATTCAAATATTTAGTAAATATTCAATTCAGATAACATTTGTTTAAAACATTTGACAAACACATGTATATGAAAAAAAAAGATGTATTTATGTTCAATACAATGAATGCAATACAATGCATATTTAGGTATGCATATTTAGGTATTCAGGTAGCGCATCAAACCCTCTCTGATGTCAGTGCCCTCCTCCTCTGCACCTTGAGCCACTGCTACCCCAGGCTCTGCTGCTGCTGGTGCATTCCACCCATCATCATAGTCCTCTCCATGACTCTCGCAGAGGTTATGCAGAGCACAGCATGTCAGCACCATGGATTTCACAAGAAACAAGTAAACGATCGCTTCCACATCCTCCATTGTTGTGTGTGTTTTGTGAGTTGTGTCGCATTGAAGATGACGCCACTGCAGTTTTACCCAGCGTCGCTCCGCCCAAAAAGCCGATCGCCCCGCCTACACTGCGTTGCTACCCCAGGTCCTAAACTGTAATGGGAATGCGCCACGGCCTCGGACGGCCAGCGAGGCAGCCCGAGGCCTGAGCGAGGACGCTTAGGGACGCTTAAACAGGGCTACCCCGCTGCAGTGGAAATGCGCAATAAGGTCCAAAAGGTTAAACCATGTATCATCACAAAGAGAGACAAAAACACTTTGTGGAGCAGGGTTTTTTACATGATCTGTTTGATTTTGATTGGGGTAAAATCAATCTGTGTGCTGATGTAGAAACTGCATGGTCTTATTTTTATCTTGGTTTTATGAAAATTATAGATAGACATGCACCCCTGCGTACATTTAGAGTGAAGGGACGAAACAATCCCTGGTTTTCTGCTAAGCTGTCCAGTCTACTTCATGAGAGAAATAATGCTTGGGCTAAGGCTAGGAAATCAGGCTCAGAGGTAGAATGTTTTAGGCAGCTAAGAAATAGCTTCACATCTCAAATAAAAAGTGCTAAATCAAAGTACTATTTGTCAGTTACCACAGAAAACCTGAATAATCCTAGGAAATTTTGGAAAGCCATAAAATCGATTTCCACTGGTGATATCCCAAATGAGCTACCTCCGTGCCTCACCACAGCATCTGGCATTATATCAGACAGGGCTACTATGCTAAATTGCTTTAATAAGCATTTTGTGTCTTGTGGCTCTCTGTTTGATTCTGTCACTGACTGTACTTCTGCTTCTGTGAACGCTCCAATCCTTGACTCTGAACAATGTGGTCTGGAAAACCCTTTCAGTTTTACTCCTTTAACTATTGGTATTGTTCATGAAGCATTATCCAAGTTAGATCCTAGGAAACCGGCTGGCCCGGACAACTTAGAACCTTTCTTTTTAAAGATAGCTGCAGATTTTATTGCTCCACCTCTTACTTCTCTTTTTAACCTCTCCCTCAGCACAAATACAATTCCAAAAGTATGGAAGTCTGCTTATGTCTTGCCTTTTCTGAAAGGAGGGGAGGCAACTATTTTTAAATAACTATAGGCCCATCTCTAAATTGTCAGTTCTGGCTAAGGTGCTCGAACGACTTGTGAGTGATCAAGTAAAGGAGTTTTTATGTATAAATGATATCCTGTCTAAACATCAATCAGGATTCAGAAAGAAGCACAGCACCATCACTGCGACAATGAAAGTGGTAAATGACATTACTAGTATTTTAGATAATAAGCAGAGTTGTGCAGCTCTGTTTATTGACCTTTCCAAAGCGTTTGACACCGTTGATCATCGCATTTTAAAGCAGAGGCTACTCAGTATTGGCATATCCAGCCATGCAGTGGGGTGGTTTGTGAACTACCTCTCTGAAAGGTCCCAATGTGTTCATTTTGATGGACTGTCTTCTGAGTGGTTAAACATTTCTAATGGTGTACCACAAGGTTCTGTTTTAGGACCACTTTTATTCTCCATATATATTAACAGTGTAGGTGATAATGTGGATGAAGCTACTTTACATTTTTATGTGGATGATACTGTGATGTATTGTGCAGGTCCCTCCATTAAAGAGGCTGTTGTTAAATTACAGGCTGTTTTTAACACTATTCAGACTCAGCTCTCTGAATTAAAGCTTCTTTTAAATGTGGATAAAACCAAGGTAATGCTCTTTTCAAAAGCAAAAAAGACACCAGAGCCTGTTTTAGATATTGTAACTACGCAAGGAACAAAACCTGAAGTTGTTGCCTGTTACAAATACCTTGGTATCTGGCTTGATGATTGTCTCTCTTTTAAACTTCATGTCAATAACCTGCTTACAAAACGGAGGGTTAGGCTAGGGTTCTTTTTCAGAAATAAGTCCCGTTTCTCGCTTGAGGCCAGGAAAAGGCTAGTCACTGTGACCTTTTTACCTGTGCTGGACTATGGTGATTTGTTGTATCTGAATGCACCTGCCAATTACCTGAGCAAATTGGATGCTGCGTATCACAGTGCACTGAGATTTGTCACAAATTGTAAAGCGCTTACACATCACTGTACACTGTATACCAAGGCAGGTTTACCATCACTCTCTGTACGGAGGCTCAGTCACTGGTACACTTTTATTTATAAAGCTATGTTGGGCAAACTCCCGTATTACATATGTTCTTTGGTAAAGCAGAAAGTTGCGGGCAGCTATTGTCTGAGATCGCAGGATGTGGTCTTGTTAGATGTGCCAAGAGTGAGGACTGTCTTAGGTAAGACGGCTGTTATGTGCGCAGCTCCACTTGCTTGGAACAGCCTACAGTCCAAATTAAAATTGAGCAATTTTATTTCTCTGAATGTTTTTAAGGCACGTCTGCACGAGATGCTTTCTGACACTATGGGTGTTTGTAAGTGTTGGTGAATATGTAAATATGATGTCCTCTATTGTTTGTTTTTATGTTGTTTTTATGTTTCATGTGGAACTAAATTGATGCAGGTCTCCCTTGTAAAAGAGATCCATGATCTCAAGGGACCTATTTGTCTAAATAAAGGTTTGAAATTAAATGAAATGAAACCTGTCTCTGCGGTCCTGCCTTGGGTCTCGTCATGCTGCTTCCCTGATGGCTTCCAAAGGATTGTAGCTGACATCCTCGTGGATTCATCTTCTTATTACAGACACATGCATTTCCTAACATTCGGTCTATATGCTGTAAAATGTATTATCTCTTCGATTTACACACGGCATCTATTGCACGTCTGTCCGTCCTGGGAGAGGGATCCCTCCTCTGTTGCTCTCCCTGAGGTTTCTCCCATTTTTTCCCCTTAAACTGTGGGTTTTCTCTGGAAGTTTTTCCTTGTACGATGTGAGGGTCTAAGGACAGAGGGTGTCGTTTTTCTCATACTGATATTCTGAACAATCTGTGCTGTTGTATTTGCTGTAAAGTGTCTCTACTGTAGGCAATTTTTATTATATATACAGCACTTTGGCTCAACCAAAAATCGTTTATAAATGTGCTATATAAATACAACTTGATTTGATTTGAACATAAAACAACAGATAACACAAAAGGACATCATATTTACAGGGCTACATGTACATACCTAGAGACATTGACAAGTACCAACAGTATATTTATATCTTGCCCTGTCAATAAGCCTCACCTTCTTGGCAAAAACTGTATTGTTTTTGAAGTGGTGGAGAGACAATGCACAGTTTTACCCACTGCTGTTACCCATGGCCAAAGCATATCTCTCTGTCCCAGCAACATCAGTACCAAGCAAGAGAGTTTTTTCCACAGCAGGGGATATTGTAAACGCCCAAACATCCCAGCTTCTACCTCGAAATGTGGACATGCTCATATCCCTAAAAGATAACCTTGATGATGCTGAGTGAGTGAGCTAGTGAGTTAAAGTTGAGTTACTTGAAAAACTAAACTTTTTATCGCGATATTATCGTACCGTGAGTTTTTGGTATCGTTATATCCCTAGTGGTTATAGTAAGAAACTACACCTTTTTCTTTGCTTAACCCTGTAAGGCACCCAGTTGTAATTTTACAACATTACTTTAAGCTATCCTAAAAAAGTCAGTACATGTTTTTTGCTTTTTTAAATACTACATTTACATAGTCATAAGGTCCTTTTGTTCAGCCTCACAATGCTATTGGGTATTAAATGTGTTTATAGGTCCTGACTCCTGCCCTCTGGCCATACACTCACACAACTTCCGAATCTTCAAACGAGCAACATCTCTTTGTTTTATTGAACTGGATTTGTCAGATTCAAAGTAAAATGCTTCACTTTTGTTGTTGTTGTGATTATTACATGTTCATATTCAGTTATTGCGGAATGCATTAATCAAATTTGATTTTGAACAGCTTATGTCTTTGTTGCAATATTACATACCTGGGTCAGTGTGGGAGTCAAAATAGCACGTGCACCTGTCATGGACATTGCCCTTCTTATATGTTCACATATGGAAATAAAACACAAATAGAAATATAATGTCTTTGAAAATTCACTATAGCTAAGTTCTAAATGTGTCCTCTGTTAAGATGTTGAATTAAGACCAGAATTTATTAAATTATTACATTATTTCTGATAAAAGTATGTGGAATTATATCTCTAGCAATATTTTAAACTCTACTTGTATCTTATCAGTTAATTAGTTACAAAAATACATTTAACTCTTCTCTGGTTCTGGCAGAAACATTTCTTTCTTAAATGTGTTGGGACACTTGGATGTATCCCTTTTAGTATGATAATTAGCCTGTTATCATTAGCCAGACAGCATTGTGTGACTTGTTGAACTGGTTTATCTGCATGTGTCACGAACGAGCTGAGAACCAAAATGCAACACACGGGAGACCAGGGAAAGTCGGTAACCAGCTTTATTACAAATTGTTTCAACTGAACAGTTCTGGTATAAGCAAGCCCGCCTTAACCTGCCATCAGGCCCTGGGGCTGATGGTTTTGTAGGCCCCCTATTTAAACAACAAATCAAAGTCATTTATAGCCTCGGCAGGCTCTGTGATCGCACTTCTCCACTCTGCTCTACGCGCGCCTGGTCCTCTCCTCCAGATGAGTGACGTATCGGGCCTCCCTCATGTATTTATCCGGTTGCCGTTGGCTCCCCTCCACGTAGCAAGTCCTCGTCGTTCTCTCCATCTCCTCCAACATCCCTCCTGTCTGTTTTTCCTCTCCCGCTACTCCATCGCTATCAGAACCAGACGGCCTACTTGGCTCCGAGGCCCCGCGACTGGCACCACTGCCGCTCGGTACATAACTCATCTGTCCTTCCTCCTCATCCTGGCCTACAGGTTTAAAATAACCTGTAAGCTTCGGCATTTTTTGTAATAGCTGCTTGTCTCGAAACTACTTTTCCCTCAACAATTTCCTTTTCCGAGCGCCACTCTCAAACTTTTTCTTCTCAAACTTTTTCTCCTAAACAACCTTCATCTGTCACTCGCAATTTGAATAAGTCACATGTGAAACATATTCTCATTCTGATTGGCTGTTAAGTGGTGCCCACTGACTGTTTCGGAGTAATCATTTTTGAGAAAAATCTCTGGAATCCATCAATCTGATTGATTAGCGGAGCAAATTATCAAAATAGTATGGAGGGAAGATATTTTCGTTTGGATTACTGGTCTGGGGGAAGCTCACGAGTGTGTGTATACATGTGTGTTTGTGTATTTTTGCGTGTGTGTGTATTGTGTTTGTTTCCCGGGGAAAACACTCACGAGAAACACCGGCTGTTGTTATGCCTGCAGTGACGTCAAGTTACTCCGTTCTCCGCTTGTAATTATGCCGTTACGAGCTTCAAAGTTGTATTTATCATCTGAATTTGCTGAAACAAGTTTAATATTCTGAAAGCCAAGACTTTGTTTGTTTGAAACCAGATGAAAACAAACTGTAACGGACCCTGCCGTGTTATCTATGATTACTATACGCCTTACATTCATAATTTCAGCGGAGGGAGGGGAACAGCAGAACAGCTAGGCGAGAGTGGCGAGGGAGTGTTACGGTGATCTGAGAGAACCCAAACGCAGGACACGGCAGTGTGTTATAAAGGTTTTATTTGGAGGAGATAATCCGGCTGGAGAGTATCCACTGGAGCGTAATCCATTGAAGAGTATCCTCCGGAGTTTTAATCCACTGGAACGTAATCCACTGAAGCGTAATCCTGGAGCACAAGAAGAACAGGTAAGAATAAATTCAGGTGTAGCGAAAATAGTCACTATACTATAAGAAGGCTGAGAAGGCTAAGAGTTTTACCACTGGGGTTTAACAACGATCTGGCGCTGACAGGTTGTGGAGCCTCCGCTGATATACCATCTGTAATGGCTGATGGGAATCAGGTGTGTTGCAGAGGAGAGTGCTCAACTGTTTGCAGCTGGTGGAGATTTGAGCCGGGAGCCAGGAGTGACAGGCACCACGCCCACACAGACAGGGAAAGGGAAAACACACACACAAGGAAGGTGGCTGGAGAATGCAACCACCACAGTACCCCCCCCTTAAGGGACGCCTCCAGGCGGTCTACCAGGTTTACCAGGTCTTCCAGGGTTATCCCGGTGGAAGTCCCGTATCAGAGATGCGCCCACGATGTCTCGCCGGGGAACCCAACACCTCTCCTCTAGACCATAGCCCTCCCAATCCACCAGATATTGGAATCCCCTTCCACGGCGACGAACGTCCAACAATCGCCTGACGGTGTACGTTGGATGATTATTGATGATGCGGGGGGGTGGGGGAACACTCACTGGAGGAGACAAAGGACTGCTGGCAACAGGTTTCAACAGAGATACATGAAATGTTGGATGAACCTTCATGTGTGAGGGAAGTTTGAGTTTGACTGCAGATGGATTAATAATGGAGTCGATGATGAAGGGACCGACATACCGTGGGGTACGTTTCTTTGACTCTGTCTTGAGTGGGAGATCTTTGGATGAAAGCCAAACACTCTGACCTGGTAAGTAGTTGGGGGCCTGGGTCCTGTGGCGGTCTGCGATGAGGCGGTTGCGGGCAGCGGAGCGGAGCAGGGCTGCTCGGGTGTCCCTCCACACCTTACGACAGCGACGAAGGTGGGTCTGAACGGAGGGAACAGCAACTTCCTCTTCCTGGGCTGGAAACAGAGGTGGTTGGAAACCCATGGCACAATGAAAATGTGAAATACCTGTGGCTGCACTTGGCAGGGAGTTGTGGGCATACTCGATCCATGGCAGATGTGGGACCCATGACGAAGGGTTCTTGAAAGCCACACAACGAAGGGCCGACCCCAGATCCTGGTTGGCCCGTTCTGTTTGCCCGTTCGTCTGAGGATGATAGCCAGATGACAGGCTCACCGATGCTCCCAGAGCCTGACAGAAGGCCTTCCAAACGTGGGAAATGAACTGGGGGCCCCGGTCAGAGACGATGTCGGTGGGGATCCCATGAAGTCGAACTACATGGTTGACCAGAAGATCTGCAGTCTCTCGGGCAGTGGGAAGTTTGGAAAGAGCCACAAAGTGTACCATCTTTGAGAATTTGTCCACAATAGTTAGGATGATGGTATTTCCTTGTGAAAGTGGAAGTCCAGTAACAAAATCCAATGCCACATGCGACCAAGGGCGACTAGGTACTGGCAGTGGGCGAAGCAGGCCAGCGGGAGGCTGGTGGGAGGACTTGGCGCGGGCACACACTGTACAGGCAGCAACAAAGGCCCTGGTGTCTTGAGCCATGGAAGGCCACCAGAAGCGTTGTTTGAGAACGAACAGTGTGCAATGGACACCAGGATGACATGAGAAACGAGAGGTGTGTGCCCACTGCAGGACCTTGGAGCGAACAGGGGTAGGCACAAAAAGACAATTAGCTGGGCAGTTACCTGGGCTAGGCTGCGCTCGCTGGGCCTCCCTGACCAATGACTCAATCTCCAAGGTAACAGCCCCTACCACGCAGGAGGCAGGCAGTATAGTGTCTGGACTGGCAGCTGGTCCATCGGAAGCGAACTGGCGAGAGAGGGCGTCAGGCTTGAGGTTCCGTGACCCTGGACGGTAGGTGAGGGTGAATGAGAAGCGGCCGAAATACAGGGCCCATCGAGCCTGACGGGAGTTAAGGCGCTTGGCAGATTGGATGTACGCCAGGTTCTTGTGGTCCGTCCATACAATAAAAGGGAGTTCAGCTCCCTCCAGCCAGTGCCTCCACTCCTCTAGGGCAAGTTTGACAGCCAGCAGCTCTCTGTTACCCACGTCATAGTTCTTCTCAGCTGGGGTGAGGCGGTGAGAGAAAAATGCACAAGGATGCAATTTTTGGTCTCGTTCTGAGCGCTGGGAAAGAACTGCTCCTACCCCGGTGTTGGAGGCATCGACCTCCACAACGAACTGGCGAGAGGAATCAGGGTGGATGAGCACAGGGGCAGTGGTGAAGAGTCTCTTTAGCTCTGAAAAGGCTGCATCGCACTCTGGGGTCCAGGAAAAGCCAGTTGTGGGGGAAGTGAGTCTGGTTAAAGGACCCGCCACTCTGCTGTAGTCCCTGATGAAGCGTGTGAGAAGTCGCTGGGATTGGAGTGACGGCTAGTCCTATCCCTACGTCTCTCTCTGAGGCGATTATCAATCTTAATGGCTGTGGCTATTAAATTATCCAAGCTACCTGGATCATCCCTAGCCGCTAGCTCGTCTTTAATTGCTTCGTTCAGCCCCTGAAGAAAAGCATCCTGTAGTGACTCGTTATTCCAGCGTGAGTCGGAAGCCACTGTTCTAAACTCCACTGAAAATTCGGCTACACTACGGGAGCCCTGCCGGAGAGAAAGAAGGCGCCTGGGCTTCAGCCCAAGTCAGCCCGTGCATTAAGGCGGCCACCGTTGATCATCTCATCTTAAAGCAGAGGCTACTCAGTATTGGCCTATCCAGCCTTGCAGTGGGGTGGTTTGTGAACTACCTCTCTGAAAGGTCCCAATGTGTTCATTTTTGATGGACTGTCTTCTGAGTGGTTAAACATTTCTAATGGTGTACCACAAGGTTCTGTTTTAGGACCACTTTTATTCTCCATATATATTAACAGCGTAGGTGATAATGCGTAGGTGATAATGTGGATGAAGCTACTTTACTTTTTTTTATGCGGATGATACTGTGATGTATTGTGCAGGTCCCACCGTTAAGGAAGCTGTTGTTAAATTACAGGCTGTTTTTAACACTATTCAGACTCAGTTCTCTGAATTAAAGCTTCCTTTAAATGTGGATAAAACCAAGGTAATGCTCTTTTCAAAAGCAAAAAAGACACCAGAGCCTGTTTTAGATATTGTAACTACGCAAGGAACAAAACTTGAAGTTGTTGCCTGTTACAAATACCTAGTCCTGTTTCTCGCTTGAGGCCAGGAAAAGGCTAGTCACTGTGACCTTTTTACCTGTGCTGGACTATGGGGATCTGGTCTATATGAATGAACCTGCCAATTGCCTGGTCAAGTTAGATGCTGCGTATCACAGTGCACTGAGATTTGTGACAAACTGTAAAGCATTAACCCATCACTGTACCCTGTATGCAAGGGCTGGTTTGCTTTCACTAACTGTACGGAGGCTCAGTCACTGGTACATTTTTATATACAAAGCCATGCTAGGGAAACTTCCATCTTATATCTGCTCCCTGATCTCACGGAAAATCGTAAGTGGCTACTGCCTGAGATCGAATGCTGTGGTTTTATTAAATGTGCCAACTGCTAGGACTGTCTTAGGGAAGACAGCTTTTAGATGCGCAGCTCCTCTGTCTTGGAATAGTCTGCAAATTAAATGGAAACTGAACAATCTGGTGCCACTAAATGTTTTTAAAGCTCGGTTGGATGCTAGTCAATCAGAAGCTATTGGTACCTATTTATGTGGATTATTATGTAAATGATGCTGTATGATGTCCTTTTGTTGTTCTGTTTATGCTTTTATGTTTCATGTGGAACTACTTGAACAGGTCTCCCTTGGAAAAGAGATCAATGATCTCAATGGGATTTTATCTGTATAAATAAAGGTTTGAAATGAAATGAATATTGATTGGTTTAAATTGTGGGCAATGCTTTTGTATTTTTCCCCTTCGATTCTGAGAAACAACTATTTTTTCGGAGTTAAGGATGGCAGAAGACACTACACTACCCAGAATCCCCAGCTATCGTTTATGACTACACCATGTGCTCTGTTTGACAAGCCCCGTGATTAGTTATCAAGCTCTGTGATTGGTTGACCTCCAACTGCATTCCATTCATTCCAATGGCTGGCGTCTATGTCACGTGATCTTCAAATTTCTCCCTGCAAAAATACAAAACATGGCCGAACTTCGTTTTATTCTCAGTGGAAAATGCCTATTTTAAAGTTAGTTTGGCCATTAAAATGCGTTTTGATGTCATTTGATGCGAGAAATATGAGTTGTTATTTCAGATTATGTGTGCAGTGGATGTACATGATCTTTAGTTTGCTAGTTATTACGAAGATTACTTCAGGAAATTGCGTCCATAACGTTTTCATTGTTACCAAGGTGGTTGCTAGGGACGCTGCTATCGATATTATTTCTGTTATGTTGTGTAACTGTTTAATGGTGTTATCTTTATTGCTAGACCCTTCCCCGTCAATGTATAGTGTTGGTCTACAGCGCAAACGTATTAGTTTAACAAAATCCGCATCTAAAGATACGTTATTTTCCCCTGTGCAATTCCAGTCTCACATCTCACAGCACATCGTCATTAACAAATACCGGAAACAGACCGAAAACATTTAAAAAAAAATAATAATAATACTTTATTCCGAGTGTGCTTGCTTTTCTCTTTGAAAGTCATCACATAACGGCATTGTAATACACGGTTCGGCTGCATTAAATATTACATATCTGCCGTAGTTCTCTATTTATAGAGCCCTGATGAGAAGACTTCTAGACAAACATGAGGAACTGCAGCCAAAACTGAAAACGTGACATGGATCATAAATATATAAGCAATTAAACAACATCTTACATTTATTTTCACACAATACGTCTCCTTGCAGTATCAACACTAATTCGGCTGACTTTTATATTTGATCCAATTGGTAGATAAGCTGTATTTACACCATAAAGGTGCACAGCTGATATAAAGGGACACCTAGTGGAGAAAGCATGTTATTGAATTTCATTATTTTTATTATTAGATATTAATAGGATCCCTATAAAGTATATTCATTACTCGTTATTCTCTACTAATTAAAGACTGTATATAATGACTATTTTACACATCCCTTTCAAGATTTCAAGATTTTCTAAGGTTTATATAATCATATTCACAAATGGTGTAGTTATGCATTGAATGAAAAACTTGGGTTGCAGGTTCCTCAATAGTGCATTACAAGACATCTATCAATATTTGTGCATACCTCCAGCAATGTTAACTATGTTGAAGCACTTATTTTAACTGATATTATACATATGTATTATACTCTTATAAGATCTATGTAGATATTTCAATACCTTGTCAGGTATTGAACAATCAATAAATAAAGAACACAGAATTGTTAAATATAAAACACAGAATTTGTGTGATTATACTAAATGATGTAAATAAACACCACTGCATATTTACAACTGTTACACTTGCTGATGTAACGCAAATGTTTCCAACTTGGGATCAATAAAGTATATCTTATCTTAAGCTGATCGATGGCTACTGCTATATTTGCAAAATTTGCCTCTGAACCTTGACAAGTGCATGTTCCAGGCTTATCAATTAATGTAATGTAATGTAATGTAATGTTATCAATGAACAACAGGAGGGGTCACAGACATAAGACCAGCTGTTAAATAAAGCTCTTCTGACCTTAGCTGGCATGTGGTATATTAATGCTGCCCATTATGGGCACAAGCAATTTTCACCCATTTATTAAATATATGTTTTAAATTAGAGTGTTTCCTATCCCCTAAACCTCCAGGGATGTACACAGTTTAATACTGACAACTTCTTATTATGGGAAATACGAAAACGTCTTTTAAAACTACAATTCCCAGTAGAGGCGTGCCATAGAGAACATGTTGCGAAACACACAATAGCCAGCATGTGTAGTTCTGGGGGAGGGGGGGGGACGGGGTGGACCCGTTCAAATCAAGTTTTGGACAGTCTGCCATGGTTCCATCCCATTTCAAGTGCTGTTCGACGCTCGGCGTAACCCTCGGAGCACACTCTCCAATCACAGAGCTTGAGGACTATCACAGGGTTTGTCAAGCGAAGCAGAGAGAATACTTACTTCCCGGTGTAATATTCTCTAAAGCAAATGAGCTGCTCCGACCCTCGGTCCTGACGGACTCCAACTTGTGTTTATTAATCAATTAAATAAATAAACACAAGGATAATTATGTGTTATTGTGGAGTAAATGGAGAATTGCACAGGGGAAAATAACGTAGGCTATCTATGCCACAATTTTAAATGCGGATTTTGTAAAACTAATACGTTTGCGCTCTTGACCAACACTATACATTGACGGGGAAGGGGGTAGCAATAAAGATAACACCATTAAACAGTTACATAACATAACAGAAATAATATCGATAGCAGCGTCCCTAGCAACAAGTAACAAGTAGTTAATAATAATAAAAGACATTAAGAAAAAGGCATTTTAAAGAGTCATTAAAAAGCAACACAATCTACCTGCATTGCATTACTCTAAACGTGTAATAACATGCATTAACCAGTAGGTGGTTTGGGTTAAAAAGCTGTCAAGTTTACAGTGTTTACAAAATAAAATATACTGCTGTTTCTGGTTTATTTTACGACGGATATATTTAGTTATTGTTTTGATATTTGTAACACAAAAGCGATGGAAAAAACCCACAGCAACACAGAAAAGATGGTCTTAACATGACCCAGTGGTCTAGTAGTTAATAAAAAACAATAATATCAAAACAAAATATTACTACTAACTTTATTGTGAAATTCAAACTGAAAGGTAATAGAATAGTTTTCGGTCTATTCTGAGCCCGATCTCTGTAGATAAATACAAATAAAGAACTACGACAGATGTGTATCTTTAATGCAGCCGAACCATTTATTACAATGCATTCATGTGATGACTTTCAAAGAGTAAAACAAGCACTGCTGAATAAAGTATGATTTGATCTTTTACGAAACTTTTTTTTTCATATGGAAAGCAGTTGGAGGTCAACCAATCACAGAGCTTGAGAACTAATCATGGTGTTTGTCAAACAGAGCACATGGTGTAGTCCTAAACGATAGCTGGGGATTCTGGGTAGTGTAGTGTCTTCTGCCATCCTTTACTCCGAAAAAATATTTGTTTCTCCGAATCGAAGGGGAAAAATACAAAAGCATTGCACACAATTTAAACCAATCAATGTTGGGTAATTAACAAGGATAATCTGGTGTTTTTTAGTGGATGAGTAGTGCAGATATCACTGTAAAATCAATTGACAGTAAGGGGAATACTTACTTCCAATGGGAATGAACGCTCACATTGCCTTTAAGGGCAGCCGACACAAACGAATGCTGTGCTTCCATGAGCGTCAAATCCCGCCGCAGATGGGAATACATTGCAATCAGTTGAAAGCTATTTGCGTCCCTTTATGAAGCTGAAGGAGCCTAGGAGCGTCACAACTGCACGCCACGGGACCCTGACCAAACGTCGCTCCTGGACGATTATGGAGTGAGTGTGTTGTGCTGTGAAGTACGATCTGGCACTGATGTGAAAGTGAAGGGTGTGATATACTAGAGCTGATGGGTGTAACAGAGTGTGAGAGAGAAACAGGGTGTGACTACCAGGTGACTAAGGTGAGAAATGCAGAAAATATGTGAGTGAGGGAGCAGACTGTGACAGCATGTGTGGGTGTAGGTATTTCTTTTATTATGATAATAGGCGGGATTGTGTGACTTGTTGCATTGGTTTACCTGCATGCATGGGTGTAGGTATTCCTTTTATTATGACAATAGGCTAAGCCATGTGACTCAAGTGTACAATGTAAATAGGATTCAGATACTTGTTGCATTGGGACACCTGGAAGGGGGTGGTGCATGCATTCCTTTTAGTATGATAATAGGCTAAGCCAGACCGAATGAACACTTGTTCCACCACCCTATCTATTCCTTCAGGTAATTTATTACAATATAATATGTATTATTGATACATATTTATTAATTACTTTTTCCATTTCAGAATGCCAACAGCAAAGAGAGGTCCTCGATTCAGTGTGCAGGATGTGATTGCTGCCATCCAAAAAGGAGAAAATGAGTTTGAGATGGAATCAGAGGACAGTGACACTGATATGCCTTGTGTCATCCTTTGCTGGACCAGACCATGTGCAGAAAATTCAACGCTGGGACAAAGCCAACAAAACCTACGTAGTAGTTGAGAGGCCTTACATTGTGGGTACTTACAACAAGTGCATGGGAAGTGTGGATTTGTTGGACTAGTTTACGACTAAATACAAGTTCCCCATGAAGTCCCGACGCTGGTACGTGTACATCTTCTGGCACACCATCATAGTTGCTGTGATCAACGCCTGGCTCCTCTACAAGCGGGAGTGCAAAGCTCTAAAGATGCCAAAGCAGGAGATCCTGAACAGGAGACAGTTTCGGGCAGATCTAGCATCCTCTCTCATCCTGGTAAGAATGCATTTCTGCTATTTGCCATTTGTAATAATTTTTTATATTTCACTGTAATATTTTTGTCTTGTATCATACTGTATTTTTGACACTTATCTTGATTGATTCTGTTCTAATCGGGTGAACACAATCTAATCAGGTGAATACAACTCCTCTGAAAACACCCAAGAGAGGACGACCATCGTCAGGCAACGTGAGCCAAGCACCGACAGTGACATCAAGGACCCCGTTGAACGCTCAGAAGAGACCATCCTCAGGTGATGGGAGTCACAAATACAAATGACATGACCTCAGTATCCTCATGCTTGCTAGAGCACTAATGTGCACTCTCTGTTGAGACACAGTGTCACAGAGATCCTGATTCAGCAGCAACAACAGACTACATTATGCTGCAAAACCGGAATGACTGGTCGGACCAACACAAAATCTGTTCTCGCTATTGAACAGATTTTCTTTCAAACTATAAACCCTGGTGAAACCCCAGGTATTATAGTACTGGCCTTTTAAAGGAATTTAAAGTAAAATAAAATAAAAGTTATTATTATTATTATTATGGCCTGCGTCTGCCAGCTCATTGCATACCTTTTATTTATTTATTTTTGATTTAATTTATTTGTAGTTATAGTTTTTTTAACACAGTCACTGTGTTAGTCTAAATATTGTTGTATACCTGTGTAGGTTTCTGGTAGTTGCTCCAAATATCTGGAACAAACTACGAGAAACCTGCAGGTCCGCTGCAACTCTGAATACTTTTAAATCCAGGCTGAAGATTTTTCTTTTTGCCGCTGCTTTTAATTGAACTATTCACATCTTAAACTGCACTGTAAACTTGTATTCATGTATTTTTCTTTTAATGTTTAATTTGTTATCTTTGCTTTTTAATGACTGTTTTTAAATGCCATTTTCTTAATGTCTTTCATTTTTGTAAAGCACTTTGAATTGCCTTGTGTTGAAAGGTGCTATATTAATAAACTTGCCTTGCCTTGCCTTGTGTTCAGTGAAATGTTTTTGGTATTAGTGAATTATGTTGGTATTACTGTAGGTGTTGTTTTGTCCCATTATTATTTACAATCATTCTATAAAAGGGTTTTAATTATAAATATCACAAAGGTAAGAATATCATTTATTAACCAATGAGATTGGATGTTACATTAAGGTATTCTCAATGAAAAGGAGAACAAATAAATAGGACAAAGGCCTTGGCCAGGGGCCAGTCTGATACCAACAAGTAAATAATGAACATCTTGATCATATATTATGTGTCAACATATTCAACTAATCATCATTTATTTCCCTCCACATTTAATACTCTAATTTATCTCCCGACTATCTCCCATGTTATACATCTCCTTTTTCCTTTTAGGGAATTAAATAATAACAGCCAAAATGAGAATACATACTGGGCTTATCCTAAACCAGTTATCTGTCAGTGGGCGGGCTGCAGAGAAAAGGAGGGGCAAACACATGTCACATGTCGCAGCAAAGGCACAGGTGCTCAGCCCTCCTGCTATTTGAACACACACAAACACTGCATGCAGTAGACACAGCAGACACGATGGCAGTGTTACTCGGTAGTTACTCTATTGCTTTATTTGGAACCAGCTTTGTCATTGCTACTCTGACTTACATCACCTACAGGCTGCTCAGTGATTACCTGCACAAATGGTTCACAATGAAGCCTATTCCAGAGTTGGAAGGAACATATCCGATCATTGGAAATGCACTAATATTCAAAAACAATCCAGGAGGTAAGACACAAATCAACATGCTGCTACAGGAGGCTGCATATGATACAAAAGACTTGACTGAAAAAGTTAGTGTTTACTTGATGCTATATAATTACTATATGTAATTATATATATTTTTTTCTCAGATTTCTTTGGTCAAATTCAGGATTTTGTCCAGGAGTTCAGGGATGCACCGCTATTTAAAATCTGGATTGGAACACTTCCATGTGTGATTTTGTTTCATGCTGAGAATGTTGAGGTACAGTGACTGACAACTCTACATTTAAACACCAAGTATGCAGTCAGTGGGTGTATCTGTGAATGTCCACATGCATTTTCTTCTGAATATGTAGTCTCAGTAGTTGAATAAGAGTAAAACATGTGTGTCTTTTTTTTAATGCACATTCTGTGTAAAGCAATTATAGTCAAAGTGTTTGTAAAATATATTGAAGCACTTTCATTAATTTGACACTCATTACATGAGGCAGAAGCATGCTGCGTTGAAACTCAATTCAGCAAATCAACCTGAGTAGACCTTAACCTCGCACTCCCGACAACATGGTCTTTTGAATGTCATTGCACTTTTACACACTGCAGCCACTGCTACTGCTACATGACTGCAACTGCTCACATCTGCAGCTATTGAATAACAACATTTCTGTTTAATTGGTTATTCTTTCTTACGTTTGTTTTTTTTGCACTTGTTGCTTGTAGACCGTTCTGACCAATGCAGTTCATATGGAGAAATCCTATGTATACACCTTCCTTCACCCTTGGCTTGGAACTGGACTTCTTACTAGGTATCATATTATTTACTTAAGTCACATTTTAAGCACCAGATATTTATCAATCACTTTATTAAAATGATTGTGCATACATGTATTCACCACTTCACTGTTGAACATGGTAAAGGTGGGGGTTTATTTTAATTATTTTATATAGCTTAACCTATAATATTACAGTGTAATATAATATGTGTCGATTTATGTTTTGTATTATTAATCTAAATCTTCAAAGTAACCAGTAACTAAAGGTGTAAAATGTAGTGGAGTAAAAACAACAAAAATGTAATGAAGTAAACGCTCAAATTAGCATGATGTAAACATATTCACGTACACTTTAAGTACCTAAATGTATTACTTAAGTACAGTACTTGAGTAAATCTACTTTGTTACATTAGACCAGGGATGGGCAAATGGTGGTCCCACCTCCTCTTTTTGCGGATTCATTTATAAACATTGTAATTAATAAAAAGAAATATATATATATATGTTTTACTTGTAGTACTGATACCGTCCACTAGACTCCTAGTTACATCGGGAGCCAACATGATTTTGTTCGGCAGCCAAATACCGCGAAAGAATCTTTGATGCGTTTGTTTCCCGGGTAAACACTCACAAGAAACACCGGCTGTTGTTATGCCTGCTGTGACGTTAAGTTCCACTTGCAATTATGCCTTTACAAGCTTCAAAGTTGTATTTATCATCTGAATTTGGCGAAACAAGTTTAATATTCTAAAAGCAAAGACTTTGTTTATTTGAAATCAGATGAAAACAAACTGTCACGGACCCTGCCGTGTTATCTATGGTCGCATTCACACCAGCCTTGTATTGTCCGGTTGAATCGAACCCTGGTGCGTTTCACCGGTTGGTGCGATTCTTTTGGGTTGGTGTGAACGCAGTCCGAGACCTCCGAAGTGAACTAAACAACCGGACACTGGTCCGCTTAAAAGAGGTTTGCTAGTGAACTCTGGAGCGGTTCATCGCTGGTGTTAACGCAGTCCGCACCAACACATAGGAAGCACAGTATTTACGCGTCACAAGTACGTGGAAATGCTCCGTCAAATACATAAAAGTAAGAGCCACCTGTCGCCCCTCCTTACTGCAGAACGTCTCTCATTATATGTGTTATAATGTTTTTTATAAAACGGATAAGTCAAATCAAGCAATCTGATTGGTTCTTAGCCGTGATATAATGAGCGTATATCACGGGTAGAATTGTAGTTACTTTTCACAAGTCAGTATCCCTCCGCGTCTGAGAAAAAGCTACAACCGTTACAACTGGAGGAGTCAGTGGATTTAGCAGTGCCTATCTCCGGAAAAAAAAGCACCTAAACGACGACATGCAGAGCTACCTGAAGAGCAGGTAGACCAACTCACCGGAGAATGTGGAGCAATATTCTCGCCACGCCAAGCAACAGCCTAGTACAACCTCAGCCTAGTACAAGTAACCTCGTAAGCCATTCTACTGATGCTGGACAGTTTTTCAGTGTGTGCACAATAAACGGCAACATACAAATTAATGTAAATAAATAGCCAAATAATCGATCAACGTTGTCTAATATGTTCGCTAGCTGTTAGTGTTGTTGCTCAGCAACCACCTCGCACTATGTTTTGTGCAGAAGGCAACGGAGGGACTATTTTATTTTGAACATCATTATTTACTAATAAAAACTATTTAAATTGGAGTGTGTATTTTTCTTTCATATTGCTTCGCGTCGGGCCGAACAGCGCCCTTTAGCTGTGATATAATGACCATATGATATACCACGGCCTGTCGTGAGCTATTGCTTAATTATCGGACGTTGTCTTATTTATATAATCAAATGCGCGGGCCGCTAGAGTCTGTTGATCTCCAGATTAACATCAGCATGAAAATAACGTGCCGAAAGTGTGAACGCAAACCGAACCTTCTGAAAAATGAAACAATAGGCGCTTTCACACCAGAGTACTTTTCCCAGTATAGTTCCGATAGTTCTTGAAATGTTGCGTTCACACCAAACTAATCCGGAACTAGAACTTAGTTCATGAGAACCTTTTCACCCCCTTTCCAGCCAGCCGTGAAGCCAGTCCCCAACTCCGGGGACTTCCGGCCGGGGACTTCGGGTGGCAGTATACGCCGTGAAGTTGTTTGTGGCCTGCCAGTAAACCCAAAGCAGAAGAAGAAGTGACGTCAGCGTCTTCATTTGCCTAATCCTCCCTCAGGGACTTATTCCGGTGTGAACGCGATCTCATTTCATTTAATTTCAAACCTTTATTTAACCAGATTGGTCCCATTGAGATCATAGATCTCTTTTTCAAGGGAGACCTGCAAAAGGGAGACCTGCAATCGATCTGCTCTTTAGTTCATCAGAACTAAAGAGTTCTGATGAACTAAGTACTGGGAACTATCTCTATATCTCTATATAGATAGACTCTTTCAGAGTCAGATTTACAAATATTATATTTTGACCTTAAATGATAGGTAAGTTTGAGAAACCGGCTCGAGATACACTTTTTGTTACATTCCATGGAATGCTCTTAACATCCCGATAGCAATGAATATCTTAAGTGCTTTGACAAAAAATCCATAAAAAGATTTAATCTGTGGAAGCCGTAATACTGTAAAAAGCACGACCAATCAGCCGGCCCGGCTAAAATAACTGGATGGCCTACCTGCCTGTCAGCCTTCCATCTGTGCACAAACTTATCTCGTGCCCTCATTGGTCATATGTGCGTTCGTGTGTGTTGGAGGAGGGGCTCTGTAAGGAAGTGGCAGATTTTTTCCGGCTGTGTATTTTCAAATTCTAGAGCATTCTAGCTGGTTTCTCCAAAATTACCTACCCCACCTTTAATCAAAAATATTCTGTTATTTTCAAAAACTTTTTTAGTCTGATGTTTCGATTAATTTTAACCAGACCGTTCAACAAAAGGATACCCAAAACATTTATTATTTATTATTATTTAGAGACAATGGATGACGAGGATAGATGTAATAAGGGAATCGACAAACATTACTTTTGTGACCTACAGTGAGATTGGAACAGGCATGCAGTTAGTGCCCGCGTTCCAGCCAGGTTCTGTGGGGTGACAGGTGAGGCTGATCTCATCTCTGCCTCACCTTACCCCACAGAAACTGGAAACTTTTCTTTAGTTTTTTTGTCGTTATATTGGAGTATGACAGGTGAGGCTCTGCCTCCCCTGACTGCACGTCGCTGCTGTGATTACTATACACCTTTCATTCATAATTTCAGTGGGAGGGAGAGCAAGCGGCGCCGAGGAACAGCAGAGTTGAGAGGTGCCTGTGTTGACACTCCCCTTATTGTGCGTCAGCAGAGACAGGCTACAAGTGTGTTAGGTTCAAGTTAGACAACTAATTAGGGTTAGTGTTCATGACTTCATGTTTATGTCATCTTAATGTTTAATCTTAATGCACACGCATTTTCCGTGCTTTCCAATAGTTTAAAAAAGTTGTATTCCACTCTTAAATAACCTGTTCAATCCAAACATGCCACTTAAATAACATTTCTGTGAACTGATAATTGTTTAGAGAGCTTATTAGAGGATGTTCCCTGAAACATTGAAAAATGTCAATGAAGATGTTAGACTTAGTATATTTGTTAATAATTACATACAATACATGGCATTTGTGTGTGTGTGTTCCAAGTGAATCGGCCCCATGGTGGCCAGTACATACATGACGTGGCCCCCACCACCACCCAAGTTGCCCATCCCTGCATTAGACCTAAGAAGGTTATTAGTTGCAGTGTGTTTACATTTAAAAAGAAAAACATTGTTTATATACTATCAGCCAGAAGGTGGTGGTAGAGAATTATAAATGTTTAAAAAGTCAATTGCATAGTCATTTGTTCACTTGATTTGTGGATATTTAACATACAAATTGAGGTTTTGGGGTGAGGGTTGATAACGTTCAAGGGATTACCATTATTAATGTGGTTAATTTATTAAAAATGTGATTATTTTTATTAAATTATTAATTTAACCTGAAGGTGGAGTAAAAGGATCACCGCCTGGGGAACAATAGTGTGTGTTCCTGCAGAAATACCAGGAAAAAGGCCAGAGGGTCACTCCAAACATACTTTATTATTTTGTTATTATGAATGTCCACAGCCAATTTTATGTTAGTGCATTATAAAAATGAAATTACAATCCAGGCTCAGGCTTGTAACACAAAGTCTCAAAAGTCAAATAAATGTTATAAGTAGAGCAGATAAGATGGAGATATGGAAGGAGTCAGCGGCATAATAAATGTATTGATAAGCACAAAAAATGTATAGCATATATATTGAAATAAACAACAAATGTGTGGAGAATAGAGGAGACGTTGAGGCTGCTCTCTCATTTGGTTTCGTCCTTTAACTTGACCTAAGATTTATATAAAGATATGTAAATAGGATGTTGTTCTTCCTAACCCTTTAACTCTCTTTGTTGTCTTCTTCTTTGGGTCAGCACTGGCCCCAAGTGGCGTCAGCGGCGGAAGATGTTGACCCCCACCTTCCACTTCTCCATCCTGACAGAGTTCTTGGAAGTGATGAACGAGCAGGCGGAGATCCTGGTGGAGAAGCTGGAGAAGCAGGCGGGGAAGGGTCCATTTAACTGCTTTAATCACATTACCCTGTGTGCCCTGGACATTATCTGTGGTGAGTATATTTGAAGTGAATGTGACTAGGACAATAAAAAAGATGTCCAACAAATATCCAACATTTCTTTTTCAGAAACCGCAATGGGAAAGAAGATTCACGCCCAGAGTAATTCTGACTCAGAATATGTTAAGAGTGTGTACAAGTGAGTAATCTTTTCATCACAACACAGACAATAATAGAGTTATTGGGTCAAATTGTATGATTATTATGAATATTTTGCCTCCATCCTTACTTTGTGTGTTTAGGATGAGTGACATTATCAGCCGCAGACAGAGGACACCTTGGTTTTGGCCTAACTTTGTGTACAATTACTTTGGTGACGGGCGGGAGCATGACAGGACACTCAAGGTCCTGCACTCCTTTACAAACAAAGTGAGTAATGGAGCCTGTGGTTTGAACATCTAGATGTTGAGTATTTGTTTAATCAATATAAAGCATTCAGCCTTAACCCTCATTTCCTCTCAGGTGATACATGAAAGATCTGAGAAAATGTCCCATATTGAATCAGATAACGACTTTGACAATGGCACAAAGAGAAGACGAGCATTTCTGGACATGCTCTTGATGACCACAGATGAAGATGGCAACAGGATGAACAATCAGGAAATTCAGGAGGAAGTGGACACCTTTATGTTTGAGGTTGGTGGATACAAATATACAACTAAGATTATTTATTTATGTATTTCTCCCCGACATAAATGCACATTCCTCTGGTCACAGTTTGGCATACATGAGCATATGATACACTTCCACAACACACTGTCATACCCTAATAGAAACAATCAAACAATCTTTATCATATCAAATCATGACTGACTGTCTTTATCATGTATTGTGTTAATGTTTGAACTTTGTGTTACTTGTATTAGGTTAGTTAAAAAATAGTTCATGAAACTATATTAGACTTGACTGAATTGTTCGAAAACCAAAACAGCAAAGCACTGCTAATGCTTTTCCGTGTCTGCTGAATGTGTACAACAACAAATTCACTATATTCACTTTATTATTTTATGGCTCATTTTCAAGCTTTTTTCTCTGTCCCCAAGTGGTCCTAACAAAATCAATTAACCCAGCCTCACAGTCGTAAGTATTTTCTATTACATTTGTATTCAACACCCCTTTTTCTGCAGGGCCATGACACTACAGCAGCCTCCATGAACTGGGCCATGCATCTGCTGGGTGCCCACCCCGAGGTGCACAGCCGAGTTCAACAAGAGCTCCAGGAGGTGTTCGGTAACATGCCCTCTCCCCAAATACCACACCTTCCCACTTTCATGACATCATTTGTTTTCCTTCCCAAAGGCCTTTTGACTCAGATGTATCCGTTACAAGTCTAATGGGGCTTTTACAGAGATATTAGCTGTGAAAATATTTGCCTAAAAACATAAAAAATAATTGAATTATTTTCACTCCTTTGTGGATTTACGATGGCCTCAAAGCATTTTTTCATGAAGTAAGCTGGTTGGTTCTGTTGAAGTAACAGATGCTAAGCTAACACCAGGTTGATGTTCTTTATTTTGTTACTGTATTTTGGTGTAATAGGCCTATTTAAAAGTTAAATTATTATTTACATTAACTAACTGCAGATTTCTTGAATTAGATCTATAGACATCTATTGAAATGTAGGCAGTAAAGCAGTGACTTTTTAACTCCTAATTAAAAGCAACACATCAATGGGGTGTGTAACTTAAACAATGTAGTACTATCAAACTCTTATCTACCATAGAAGTAGAATATATGTCAAGGATATAGAAGTAGGAGAAAGTGCAAAACGTTAGCAGTCTGACCTCATTTACACTCTGTGAGGTTTATGTACTACGTTCTGACTTTAACACTGTTTTTGTTTATTGGACAAAGGTACATCTAACCGGCCTGCTAACATGGAGGACCTAAAGAAGCTCAAATACCTGGAGTGTGTGATCAAGGAGGCCCTGCGACTGTTTCCCTCTGTGCCTTTCTTTGCCCGCAACATTGGTGAAGACTGCCATATCAGTGAGTGATCACACTTTATTAAAACAGCACATTCTTTGTGAGATTACATTTATTGTACAAAAATAAAAACCACACTTTTATAACAGTAACTCAGTTTATTTATACCTGTAGATGGTTTCAAGGTGCCCAAAGGTGCAAATGCCATTGTTTTGACCTACGCTCTCCACCGTGACCGGCGCTACTTCCCTGAGCCTGAGGAGTTCAGGCCTGAGCGCTTCCTGCCTGAGAATGCAGTGGGACGGCCTCCGTATGCGTACATCCCCTTCTCCGCTGGACTCCGCAACTGTATCGGTAAGAAAGGTGAAAGGTTTGATTGTCTATAGTTGATCAGATCTGTTAAGCATATTTTCCATATTTTCCTCAGAGATTCTCTGGAGAGTAACCACTGATTGTGTTTGTTTGTAATCCCCCTCAGGTCAGCGTTTCGCTCTCATGGAGGAAAAGGTGGTCTTGGCAGCCATCCTGCGTAACTTTAGTGTTGAAGCTAGTCAGAAACGTGAAGATCTGCGGCCTTTAGGAGAGCTCATCCTGCGACCAGAGAAGGGCATCACTATTAAACTGGAAAAGAGAATTGTATCAAACTAGCACCTGCTCAGGTTGACAGAAGCTATTGAGATTTTTATGGATTTGTATTTATTTATTTATTTAAATGGTCTTAGAGAGGTCAGGGAGAGTTGTGATCTTGGTGTTTGGATTTTACAACCTTCTCATCATTATAGTCTTTATAATTACAAAAAACTAAGCTTTATGACAATAAATGAAGACTGTTGATTGTTTTCTTTCCTTGAATTAGCTACATAATGCACAACTCTAACTCAACAACAACCACAACCAAGAATGTAGAAAAATCCCTGTAAAAATATGTATTTAATTGTAGGTATTATATTGTTATGAAGAGCTAAGCAATACCAGTATTTTGGAACTAATGTTAATAAAACTTTCTTTAACAAATGTGGCTTTGAAGCAAATGTTATGATGAGATAATGGCGCTTCCTCACTGGTTTTAGTCACTGCCATCCATTTTTCTAAGTTGTTTGCTTTAAAAGAAAAGGAATATTGGTATCATTCGTTTCTGCTATACCTCCTGTTAATACCTGCAAATCTAGGAAACCTACAAATATTGAAATGCTCATGATGTTTTATTTTGTGATAAAACATCTTAAGCAGAAAGTCTCTGTAGAAAGAGACTTTAACTCGGAGAGATGCAGGGCTGGGCTTAATAAGAAACACTTACATATTAATTTCATGTACAAACATCATAACAAATTCAAGCCTTTCATTCGTGCTGGATTTGTTGCATAATGTTGATTATCAAACCCCTAGCTGTATAATGTTCATTGTTCATCCTCGACCCTGTATCGGTCTCGGTCTTGTTTTCTTGTGTTATTCCGACTGAGAAAGACTGTTTGTGTGACTTGGGGAGTGTGTTGGATGCCACATGGTTACAGCACATGCCATATGCCGACATTATACCCATTTTCTAATTGGTAAACATATTCCACAATGTAACTGGAAGGCACATTTTCCATCAGACCATCCCTGTTACACAAATACTCACATTTAACTCTGAACATTGTCAAAAAGCTTTTCAGTACTATTTAAGTAAAACTCCCTACGTCCAATCAACCTGGTGTGTGGAAGTCTTGGAGCATCCATTCAGTTTGTGAGCAAAACTCTTCAAAATCACATTGAGGTCAGAAAGATCCATTGTCCCACCGTGTAATCAAAGCATGGCGCAATTGCAAATGACCCCATCCATAACGTCATAAGAGGATTTAGCTGGCATGCCTGCAAGGATCATTTCCTAACACCAAAACAACATGACTGGTGATTCATTGCCGGCTCTACCCTCATACTATTATTTGAATTATTGAGCACTCAAATCAATGGCTGGATGGAGCTGAGGCTCTTCCGCTCCAAATGAGGCTGATATTATCTAATAAATGGCTAAAATAAAGGAAATTCAGACCAGATTCAGTGGTCACAGTATGAGGATTTTAGGACATTACGAATGTGCTAAGTGGATAAGTTTCAAACTATAAAGCATTTAAATTGACTTGGTGGAAAATATTCAAAGAATGAATGTAAACATTAAAGGGGACCTATGATGCAAAATCCACTTGTTCATGTCTTTTATAAACATGTTTCCCCTCGGTGTAAAGAGATTCTGAAAGTTTGAGGAAAAAAATTTCTCTCTCGTTTTGTCCTGATCCATTTATATAAAAACCTGTCTGAAAATGAGCTGATCAGATTTTGGCCACTTTATGATGTCATAAAGACTTTTTGGCTTGTGTAACCATTAGCCAATCACCAACCAAGGTAACCCCCCTCACCTTATCACCTGAATCTCCTCCTAGAGCACCATTGTGTTCTTTTTAACCAAATATCTCACAGAGGGGCGTTGGGAGGGGCTCCTTATTTTCATCTAAACTTTAGATGAAAAGGTGCCACTCCCAATGATTCTGGGTCTGTTACTTTAGATTCTAAAGCAGACCCAGAATCAGCACTTTTGAAACAGGGCTGAAACAGAGGGGTTTATGAGATGTTACAATGCATGATCTGTTTGGTATTTGGAGCCATGTTTTGTATATATCTGAGACCTATAATATATTGATGAAAGTATAATAGGGGACCTTTAAAGTGTGTGGATATCCGCAAACTTTAGTGCAGATATTTATGGATTTTGTTGTAGTACTGTCTGAATATGATTCCTCTTCACAGGCCAAGCAATTTTTTGTGGGTGTTTATTTATTAGAGTGCAACAAAACAGCAAATGGATAAAGATGAGGTTGCAACAGACTAACCTTATTGGTCTGCCAAAGGTCCCTCAACTCTCCCCTGCCTGGCAGTTATATTTTACTTTGCATGGCAGCAAAGTCATATTTCTCAACATTTCAGTTACTTGCAGCAACAGTGAGGAAGCTACATTTTTACAGTAGTATAATTTAAACAAGAAAGAGAGAATACCAGTTCCAGAACATTGTTGTTTAACATGCAAGGCATTCGATAGCTGGACATGTGACACTGGCAGAAGATAAAATAAATATTTGCAGACATTTGCACAGTTTTGGATTCCAAAACAAATAATCTATGAAGCAATAAAGCCCTGGTCAGCACATTTGGGGACACAAGATTATCCATGGGGTCAATGAATGATTAATAAAGAGAGGCAAAGGGTGAATTCACATTGCAGAGAAGTAGCCTATCTAAGAGAGGTGTTTCACAAGTTCAGCCATGGTATGTGAATCAGTTTATAAGTGATCGTTTTTTCCATAATCCTTTTGTTATTTGTTGAAAAATATATGTATCAGTGCATGGTTTTCAATTGTTTTGACCCGTCATATTTCAGAACAATGAGTGTAAAACATCTGCTATCTAAAAATCTATATTTGTATGGATTAATATACTATGGCGTCCTGTATTTAAGTTCTGCAGACAATGCTTAATTTGACAAGGATGAATTTCTGTTTTTACAGTTTGTCCCACAAACTCAATACTGTTGTTCTTTTGTTGAAAATGTTCTGTGTTGTGATCCTTCTAGACTGTAAGGACAAACATTTGGAAAACACAATAAAAACAACATGAAAGATTTCAATCTGACTGCTCTCCCCATACGTCCTTGGGCATTGTGATGTTATGGAATTAAACCACTTCAAGGCGGGCAAATGATTATACCTTTCTTATTTCACTTCCACACGTGATACTTTGTTAATTAGAGTTTGAATTATTGTGACTCCACAGAGAGAGGAATAAACCATATGCTTTAAGGACACAATAGAGCCTCACATACTGAGCAAGTATCAGTCATTTACAAAATGACCTTAGTTAAACTAACCTGCTTTTAAATAATGTGTAGTTCAAATTGATGTCCAGAGAGAGGCAGCAGTGTATGCTTACATAAGTGTGTGCCGTGGAAGGACATCCATGAGTTCCTGTGTTCTGTACTTTGTGTGTGTGTGTGTGTGTGTGTGTGTGTGTGTGTGTATGTCAGTCAGCGAGTAAAGGGAGAGTGAGAACAGCACAAACAGCACTGTCTTAATGCCCAGTGGTTTCATGATGAGTGACAGCTGTACTCAGCATGTGTACAGTTTAGAGCCTGTGGGTCTCAGATTATCTGTGTTCTGACACTTGAATGACACACGATAACGTGCAAAGTCCCTTTCAAAAGTTAATTACCAGATGTCCAGTCAGGGAATTTGGCTGGGACTTTGGCTTGGATCCAATGCGTTTAATTCAATCTTCTCATCCCCTTATCATGTACAATTATAAACTCTTCTAGATTCTGATTTAAATATGACAAGTTCAATTTCACCACGAGGGAACTAGTGTAATCCAAAAGCAACCAACTGGCTGTCATTTGCAAATAGCTGCACACTATCTTTACAAGCTCATGTTGCCTTGAAATTTGAAACCGAGATGTTTGCACCTCCACCAAAACCTCCGCTGCTTCAGGGTCAGTTTCTGGATCAAATTGATAATATGCTTGAACACATGCATTGCTCTGAGATGACATGATTATTCCACACTCGTAATCACAGCAAGCATGGTAACGTGACTCTCGCCGGCTCATGCCTGCTCTTATGCAGGGGGGCGTGGTCAGCTGCTGCTCAGAATTTTCAAAGACAGGCTTGGAATAGAGCGAAAATGAGCGAAACGAGGCATGGCTAAAAAATGATCTGTTTGGTATTTTGAAAAATAAAATGTATAAATATACCTTATATAGGTATGGTCATACACTATAATAATAATAATAATAATAATAATAATAATAATAATAGCTTTGATTTGTATAGCGCCTTTCAAGGGACCCAAGGTCGCTTTACAAGTAGTAGGGCAAAAAAAACAAAAAAAAACATAACAAAACAAAAGTCAGACAGACAAAACAACAGATCGATTAGGGGCCGAAAGCCTTGGCAAACAGATGGGACTTGAGGGCCCTTTTGAAGGCGTCAAGTGTCATATCATTTAAATATAGCATGATAGGTGACTCGCTGGATGTTTCTCAAGTTTAGTATAAAGCTGTACAGAAGTAGCTTATGCCTTATAATAATGTTGATCCTCACTTTTATTTATCAACTAAAGGAATTCCCTGTAAATTCCACATTGTTTAAACTTTACTAATTGCACTTTCAATAGTGTCTGTGTATCAAAAGCCCATCAATGAACCTATTTGTGTTATTGTTAAGTGCGACATCCTGGGTATAAAAAGAGAAAGACAGTAAGTAGTAAAACTCGTCTTTGGTATTTCAATGGGATTAGTTGAAAAAGGCAACTCCAGTTTTACAATCCACGTTTTTACTAGCAGCACTATTCTGTCATAAAAATATGTATAAAATAATAAAAAAGAGAACATTTTTTTTAAGTGACCAATTATGAATAAGAAATTCAATTAAACTGTTTTCTTCTGGGTACATTTGTCCTCTATAATCTATATCATATTTGATTAAAAAAAAGCTGAGCTAACAGAACATTATGCATTTGAGTTTTATACATTCAGTTCAGCTCACAAGCACTACATTTGTACAATATGAGTTCACCTACTGAATAAAAAAAAGTGAACCAATGAAAGTAAAACTATAAAGCAAATTCAGGAAGTACGTGTAGAGATTCAAATGTATGGTATTAACCTAAAGAACAGTACAGCTTGAAAGAAAAAATCAGTTTATTACACAATAAACTAAGCTCTTTTGATTAATTGTTTGTTTGTTGTTTGATTAATTGTTTTCAGTAACAATGTAATCCTTCTAATTATTCCCAATTTAAAAAGAAATGTAACAGTAATCTGATTATGTTTTATTTGTATGTAATTGTAAGGAAATATAGTTATCTTTTTTGTATCCTGAATACTATATACATTACATTACTCCCCAAGCCTGGCTTATACACAACCACACCACACCACACCACACCACACCACACCATGCAGCACTCAGTGTCACCACCCATCTCTTTCGCTCTCCTCTATCTGCCAACCTCAATTCAGTCTGTTTCACTTCAAATAAATGCTGCTTATAGAGATCAAACCCAATTCAGGATGGTGTTGTCCAATATGGACGGACGCAGGTAGATGTCGATGGAGAAAGCGAAGGAGAAAGAGGAAGACAAACAGTCGAACAGGAAGTGTCTGAGATTAGATGGAGGGGAAAACAAATGAGGTAAGCAGGGGAGCAGAAGTCAATCAATCAATATGTATTTATATAGCCCAATATCACAAATGTTACATTTGTCTCAGTGGTCTTCATAGTGTGTACAGAATATCAGTATGACAATACGACACCCTCTGTCCTTAGACCCTCACATCGTACAAGGAAAAACTTCCAAAGAAAACCCAGTTTAAAGGGAAAAATGGGAGAAACCTCAGGGAGAGCAACAGAGGAGGGATCCCTCTCCCAGGACGGACAGACGTGCAATAGATGCCGTGTGTAAATTGAAAAGATAATACATTTGCAACATAGGTAGTCCAAATGTTTGGAAATGCATGTGTCTATAATAAGAAGATGAATCCACGAGGATGTCAGCAATCTTGTGGGAGCCATCAGTGAAGTAGTATGATGAGAGTCTGGCAGGACCACAGAGACAGGTTCAGCCACGACTCGAAGTCCAGGACTCAGATCCAGTATTCAGGATAGAGGATCCAGGACACACGACCACAGCAACATGATTAGCCTCGACTCAGGATCCCGGCATATACATGGACACAAAAAAGAGATTACTGGGTAACTTAAGTAATCGGATTACTGGGTTAATCGGAACATGAGAGTACACAGGTACAAACAGCCAGAAAGACGGAGTAAGGTGCCCCCCTCAACAGTCCAAGCCTATAGCAGCTAAACTAACGTGTCTACATACATTCACTCCCTTAGGATAGGTTGAGGGAAAAGGGTAGCAAGTAAGAAGTAGGAAACAGAGGTGGAGAGGCACACACAGGGAAAAAGGTCCCCATTGGAACCTGAATTTGTCAGAGGTAGGAGAGGGTCAGTGACTACGTTCCACACTCCCCGGCCGGGCTAGGCGTTCTCTGCAACCTGTTACCCTCTAATAAACCTTGAGAGGTCATAGAGGGGAAAGGTTTGGATAAAGTTTTAAATATAAGATCTAAGTTTTTAGGTTTTAAGTGAAAGAGTAAGAACTCAAATGTATAGGTGAAGAGGCACAACGTATCTACGTCAATGCACTCTTATTAGATTATTTTATTTTATCACTATAAGCTTTATCAAAAAGGAAGGTCTTAAGCGTACTCTTAAAAACGGATAGGGTGTCTGCCGCCCGAACACAAACTGGAAGCTGATTCCACAAATGTGGAGCTTGATAAGAAAAGGCTCAGGCTCCCATTGTACTTTTAGAGACTCTAGGAACAACCAACAACCCTGCATTATTGGAACGCAATGCCCTAGTAGGACAGTAGGGTATAATGAGTTCTTTAAGGTAAGATGGCGCCTGCCCATTAAGGGCTTTGTTGGCGAGAAGAAGAATTTTAAATTCTATCCTGTGTTCTATAGGGAGCCAGTGTAAGGCAGCCAGAACAGGAGTAATGTGGTCCCTTTTCCTAACTCTGGTTAGTACACGAGCTGCAGCATTTTGAATCAGCTGAAGCGACTTGACTGACTTATTGGTACACCCTGATAATAAAGATCAGAAGACTGAAGGAAGGACAAATTGAAAATGAACATGAGTGCGAGGCAAGGATCACACAAACCAGACAATCTGAAATACTACTACTGAAGATATAGCAGCCTGAGAAATTATAGGATTTCTTGGGGTCAAAATAACCACATCGGCTATCTTTACTGTTCCAATAGAAACATCTGAGAGTTAGCCACAAACTTTGAGGTGGACATGTGCACATGGCTCAAGGCCACAGATTTTTCCTCTCCTTTGAAGTACACATATACTTAATCTCACAGCTAAATTGTTTGAAATGTAGGTCATGGCTCCAATTTCACTACAGTGGGGCAAGAATTACAAACCACACACACTTCAATGCATCAGCACCTAGACCCTCTTTTACTTTGACTCCATAGGCGCGTTCACACCGCAGTACTTTTCCACCTTTAGTTCATGAGAACTCTTTAGTTCTCATGAACTAAGTACAGATCACGTTCACACCAGAATAAGTTCCTGGGGGAGGATTAGGCAAATCAAGCCGCTGACGTCACTTCTTCTTCTGCTTTGGGTTTACTGGCTGGCTGCAAACAACTTCACGGCTTATACTGCCACCTGAAGTCCCCGGAGTTAGGGACTGGCTTCAGTAGAAGCTGCTGGGACTCCCAGCAGCTTCTACTGAAGCCTTCCGAGTAAATCGCCAGAACGCCGACACCTCCTCATCTCCACCGCTCCCATGTTTTTTGTGTTGCAATAAATTAGTCTCTCTGCATTTGTGCGCTGGGCTAATGCTAATGCTAATAATGCTAATGCGAGGATAATAAAATGGCGGCTTCACAACACTTTTTTGGAGTTTTACGGGGCGTGGTTTGCAATCCGCCCAGCCAATCAGACATAGGAACCTTTTTCTCCCACGAAAGTACCTGCTCTCTAGTAGGGACGGAAAAGGGGGTGAAAAGGTTCTGATTAACTCATTTTAGTTCCAGCTCTTTTTGAGATACATTTCGGAACTATAACTAAAGTGGGAAAAGTACTGCAGTGTGAACGCGGCTCATAACAATCTTTCCACAATAATTTCTGTTACGGTCCCTAATAGACTAGGGTGAAAGGGAAATAAAAAAGTATAAAATAACCAGGCGAAAAAAACTCATTTTCAAACTTAAAATATATTGTTTAATTAATCAAAAATAAAGAGGGCTCACTAGCCAAGTTACAAAACAAACTGAAGACAAAAGAAAACAACTTTCTTACAAAAGAAAGCAATAACAAAGAACCATGTCAAAAGAAACAATGTAGCACATCTTCTAACACTACACAGACTAACAGGTCTCACACAGAGACAACACACTTCAGAGGGGAAGGGAAGAGGGGTGCAACAGCTCCTCAATCCTTTATACAGGGTTTGATGGAGGATTGGGAGCACCTGAGAGACAGGTTGCAAATGTTTGGCAGTGGCTCAGTCAGTAGGGGCTTGGTCTGTGAGAGGACGTGCGTGACTTTGGTCTCAGGAGGAAGGAAGTGAATTGTTTGTTTTGTGGATCTCTTTTGTTTCGTCAAACTTATAGTTGGGTTTTTTTTTTGTTCTGAGTCCCCCCAAACAGCCTTGCTGGCTGGGGGTTTCCCCCGACCTGTGTGTTTTTTTTTCGATCGGATGGATAAACTGGCAAACAAAACGGGAATGGATTTATCAACTGCGCCACGGATCACGGACATTGACTCATTAAAGCAGAGTGCGGAGAAGGACGGGACATCTGTGAATGAAAAAGGAAAGGACAATGACAACGAAAATGCGAATGGACAAAATGAAAAAACAGGAGTAGGAAAACAAAAGGAGGTGAGAGAGGAGTTTGAGTTGATTGTGGAGGAGGAGAAATATAAAAAGGAACTGACAGTGGTGGTGGCGGTTGAAAGTGGGAAAGCAGTGGTAACTGTTATGGATGCACCATTGGAGGAGACGACCTACCGCGCCGGCAGTGGACCACTCTGAACCGTCTACGAACTGGGGTCGGTCGCTTTAAAACCTCGATGAAGACGTGGGGCTTGGCGGACAGTGCGGCATGCGAGTGCGGTGACCCTGAGCAGACCGCTGTCCATATAATCACCATCTGCCCCTTATATAGACCACCCTCGGAAGCCAGCCTCTTCGACCTAGGACCAGAGATGCGGGCATGGCTACACGACACCGAGTTGGACATCTAACGTTATACGAAAGAAGAAGACTGTTATGGATCTGCTAAAAGGAGTTAAGAAAGAATGTGGGGTTGTGATGGGATGTCGGGTTAAAGGAGATGGGCTATATGAAGTGACAATGGCTGAAGAAAAAGGAAAAAATCAACTGTTGGATGGAATAAGAATCAATGGGGCTATGGTGCGGGGCAGAGACTCCATGGCAAAAGAGCTCACGGTGTCATTCCTAAATATACCTTCATATATATTGGACACTAGAATTAAAGGCAGATTGGCAATGTGGGGGGTTCTGCCTGTCTCGGCAATAAATATAAGAATGTGGCCTGGCACTGATGTGGTTGATGGGACGAGGTTTATGAGAGTGGAATTCAATAAGGAAGTGCGGTCACTTCCGTACTCCACAAGGTTCGAGACTCTAGAGGGGCCAGGATACTTCAGGGTGATCCGCGATAAGCAGGTACCGGTCTGCAGGATGTGCATAAGGCCAGGGCATTTATACAAAGAATGCCCGGAGTTTAGATGCCATAAATGTGCCAAGCAGGGACACTATGCTCGGGACTGTGTGACTCGGGAGGAGAGGGCGAGCGGAGCCAGGGGGAGAGAAAGTGCCCAGGTGGAAAACACAGCGGAGAATGGAATGGAGGAAGAGGAGGGTGGAAGTCAGGAAGAGAGTGAAGAAGAGGATATACGTGATAAGGCTGGGAGCAGGATAAACGAGGAAGCTGTGGCTGTATATTAATTAAAACAGGGGTGGTCTTGTTGTTTTTTTTTGGAAGGATGAAAGAGTTAATTGGTAGATGTTGGAATGAATGGTATGTGAGAGAAATGGAATGGAAGGAGCTGTGGCTGTTTGATGTGATTGAGAAGAAGGATGAATGCAATGTGAATCTTTTAAAGGAGACCTATCATGCTATATTTAAATGATATAGTGTATGACCATACCTATATAAGGTATATTTATACATTTTATTTTTCAAAATACCAAACAAATCATTTTTTAGACATGCCTCGTTTCGCTCATTTTCGCTCTATTCCAAGCCCGTCTTTGAAAATTCTGAGCAGCAGCTGACCACGCCCCCCTGCAGAAGAGCAGGCATGAGCCGGCGAGAGTCACGTTACCATGCTTGCTGTGATTACGAGTGTCGAATAAACATGTCATCTCAGAGCAATGCATGTGTTCAAGCATATTATCAATTTGATCCAGAAACTGACCCTGAAGCAGCGGAGGTTTTGGTGGAGGTGCAAAAATCTCGGTTGCAGCAGGACGTTTCTGAATGGTTAGCTGACAAGCTGTTGTCCCTATTTATTTTACTCTGTTACGATGCTTGCTCCTTATTCCGTTCATATTTTGGCTAATTAGCAAGAATGCAATGTGTACAGTTTGTAACGCAAAAACAGCGATATATATATATATATTTATAAAGGGAGACATTCATATTTTCAGCATATATACAATGGCCTCATTGCGTTTATTAATAGTTTACAGTCCTTTTCTTCCAACATCGTGCAACAACCGTTGGAAAGTTGAATAACTTAGGATGATAAAAAGTATAACTCCAACAACACCTCAGTTGTCAGCAATGTGTGTAGTTTCATGTGTTTTTAAAAGCTCAGTTATTGACTTCTTTGTGCAAATTGCGCCACGATGCCTTCTGAACGGAGAATGTGTGCTGCATGGAGATACCACAGGTAACATTTTTGACAGCTTTACTAAGTTCTCTGTTTAAATACATTGTTCACATGTCATTCAATATATGTTTATCACAATGTGTCAAGACGGATGCAGTAACTTGAGGACTCTGTAACCTGTATGGTGGACCATCCTGGATTGGAGCCTGTGTGCCTAAATGTGTTCTCCCTGCAGAATGCGTTGAATATTTACAGAGCTGAACATGGTGGACTACAGTTGATGCAAATAGAGCAGTGAGTGGTTTGTTTGTTTTGACTGAAATTGTAAAACGAATGCTAATATTGTTCATGGAAATAAATACTGGTGTATATGGCTTTATGCAATCTTTCATTCTGTCATTGTACTATTATATACACACACAACCTTATGCTTTTGAAATCAGAATATTCTTTACCCATCCAAACATGAATAATCACAACACATTTTGATATTAACTCAGAACTTTATTGTCAAAATCAACGGTTAAAAAAACCCATAAAAAAAAACTAAATGTAGCCTACTTGTATTTTGTATAAATGACACTAAATATTTTTACAGAAGCTTTGTGAGCTGGTGCTGGGGCTTCCTTGGACGCAGGATCAGAGTGGTGATTCCGGCCTGCGTTGTCCTCAGGATACGCAGGGAGTTTCCTGATCCGTGAAATGTCGATGTTGGGTTCAGACAGCAGCCAAATTGAACCGTGTAGCATACCCGGCGATGACCTCCTCCCTGTCAGGTTGCTCATAATGGTGCAGGGTCCACAAAGACTTGGTCGAAGATGAGGTCCATCAAGTTGGCCACGTAGGGCTGTGCAATGGTAAAAAAAGAACAACAAAAAATGTGGTTTAGATTAGTATATGCATGTAAAAAACTGAAACTTCTTTCTAATTTTTTTATTTTATATTTGTAAATAGTTGTATAATACATATTTTAAACACTTACGGAATGTGGGGTCAGTCTTTACTGGTTTTGCTCTGCATTCTCCCTTCCTGGCCTTTGGGAACTGCAGTTTATACAGAGGGTTTCCAGTGGATGTAGTGGCTTGTGCACGCTCAGCGTTTTCATTGTAGTGCAGGGCTGCCAGGTACAGTCTTTAATTTCCGCCATGATACAAACAAATGTAAATAATAGCAAAGGATGTACAAATTGTCACTAATTAGTAAGTATGTGAGGTGCTGGCCTGTAAAGAAGAACACATAGTTAGAACAAAATCATCTCAACTTAGTATTCAGGATGAGAAAATACTATTTGGATAAATATAGTCTGAAATCCCAAAAGATGGGGCTAAAACTCTCTATTTAGCAAAGCTCTTTGCTTAGCCTTTTCCAATCTGAGTTAGTTTTGAACCGTAACATGCATGCTTTAGCTCAGTTTTACTCGTGGTGTGCGTGTCCCCTCGCATACATACACAGTGTTGTATCCTAACACACCCCCATTTATATTCATGCGCGCAAACAAGTAAACACACAAAAGCTTTCACATATAACGCTGCAAAAACCGGCATGTCTCATTAGCGTAGCGTAGCTTAGCTTACAGATCGATGATATCTGACCGTTCTTACAGACTACAATCACAAAAGCTTTTACATATAACGCTGGAAAAACCAGCATGTCTCATTAGCGTAGCGTAGCGTAGCTTACAGATCGATGATATCTGATCGTTCTTACAGAGTACAATCACAAAAGCTTTTACATATAACGCTGGAAAAACCAGCATGTCTCATTAGCGTAGCGTAGCTTAGCTTACAGATCGATGATATCTGATCGTTCTTACAGACTACAATCACAAAAGCTTTTACATATAACGCTGGAAAAAACGGAACTTGCCTACAGAAGATTACGTTTGTTATTATAACTTACTCAATATGATTTTAGAGGATACAAAACACTAGTAAATAGGAGAATAAATACTTGTGTTATCGCCTAGGGCGTGGCTTTACAGCCTTCACACAGATCGCCATTACGGCAGTATGTCTGAACATGTTAGCAAATGCCTGATAATTCAAATAAAAGACAAAGCAAAGACTGTGGAGCGTACACAATAAAATGCTACAAAAATATATAAACACCTAACCGATTACTATTTGGGCTTGAGGCGACATTGATACGGCGAAGCTACATGCTACAAGCTAGAGATAGCTTTATCAGGAAAAACACCGCTAAATAAAAACTTACAGCTTCAAAATTGGATGTGTCCTCACTGGCCTGGTCCCGGATGGTTGGTATTGATCCCGGGTTTAGCATTACTTTGGAGGCATATCCGTGTTGGACTTAAGACAAGTTCATAAACATGTCCGTCATAAAATGTTTGGAACACACAAACAGAAATCTGCCGTGGTCTTCTGGCAAATGTCCCTTGTAAATGAAGTCTAGCCACAGATTCATTTCTTTTTCCACCGATGGCATTGCATGCAGTCCCCTGTCCCGAGTCTTGCAGCCAACAACAGCACAACGTTTAACTATCTTAGACATCCTGGCAAGAGCAGGCAAAAACACAGATGTGGGTTGATTTAGCCTGCCGATAGCCTATATGCGAATGAGAGGTTTGGCAATGCACGTAGCCGTGGCTCATTCCCCTGATAGGTGGAGAGTTGACCAATAAGCCGAGGACTTCTCTGTGACGTAGAAAAGTGTTGACATCTGGATCCGTTTTTTCCAGATCCGTTGCAGCCCCTTTTTTAGAGATTTGGCGAAGGAGGAAAATAGAGAGGGTTGTGTTTTCTGACACTTGGTGAGTTCCCTGGAACACCGGGGACACATATTCATGTATAAAAGACGTACAAAGGTGCATTTTGCATGATAGGTCCCCTTTAAATTATGTTCTGAGCCATGCAAAGCGTGCGGTCCAAATAAGGAGGAACATTGCCCATTTCGAGGGTAAAATGTCAGAGGTGTGGCATATAATGAAGAGGACAGTAAAAAGGGACATTAACCTTGTGCTAATACATGTGGAAAAGGACACATTTTGCGAGGATTTTGTGGATGGCAGCAGGCTAGTTGAGATGGAGGAGGAGGGAGCATTGTGCTTCAACTTTGAACGGAACAATTAAGGCACACTACCTTTAAGATGGTGGTATGAAATATTGAATGTGTGTATTATGAGCAATGCGTTATGTAGTTGTGATGAGATGTTAAATGTCTATTTTTGATAATAAAAGATTAAAAAATAAAAATAAAAAGTAGGGGCTTGGACTGTGAGCCGTAGGGTCGCCGGTTCAAGTCCCCGACCAGACCTAAATATGGAGTGTGGACTGTTACTTGGAGAGGTCCCAGTTCACCTCCTGGGCCCTGCCGTGGTGCCCTTGAGCAAGGCACCTGGAACATGGGTTTTTTGGACATGCTTCTTATTAAGTTTCAATTAACACTAAATGATTCAATTATAAGAAAATCGAAAGTCCATTACCTTGACTTGAACACAACGTAAGACTGTTGAGGGTTAGGTACAAAGTTAAGGCTCTCAGTTAACTGTTTATGCTTTGACATGTAGACAGGAGGAGCAAGGAATTAACCACCAGCCTAGCAAACAGCGGTTATTTAGGTTGCTTTGTTCTTCTTTTAATGTGGAACACATGATGCAGGGTGAAAATTGTATTTGATGCAGGGTGAAAGGAAAGATTTGCTTGAAGGGAATGGACAACATTTAGTGCAGAGCCCTCTATGGTGTTCCGTCATTGGATACAATTGACAGTGTCAGTCCAATGGAGAAGATGTGATGCAGGGTGCTCTTTCAGGGGATACAATTTGGTGCAGGGCCCATCCAATGGAGCAAATGTAATGCAGGGCCCTATGGTGTTCTGTCATTAGAGACAGTTTGGTTTAAGGCACTAAAGGGTGTCCTTTAAATGGACACAATCTGGTACAAGACCCTCTAGGGTGCCTTTTCAACTGAGAACATTTGATGCAATTCCCTCTTGTCTGTCAGCACAATGGAGGAAATGTTGCACAGTGTCCTTAAGATCCTCCTTACAATGGAGAACGGTGATGCAGGGCCCTGTAGGGTGCTCTTTCTGGTGGATAACTTTATTTCAGCCGGTGCCAGTCAATTTAGCTATCAGACAAACTGACCATACAGATGCATACAGAACAGGACACAGTTCAAAGATAAATCTGATAAGTTACCTCTGGGTTCTCCTTACTGTAGTGGAAGAGACAGAGAGAAAGAGAAGGGTACATGCTTCTCAAAGTCTGCTCCATATCAGACTCTCCGTGACAGGCTTTTCTACAAACCCCAGGGGGCAAATGAAAGAGGGACAGAAAGACATGAACTGCATACATTATGGCTAGCATTGCATCCAAAATCTCTCAAAAGTAGAGAGCAGTTTGTCCGACTGACACGCAGGATTAAGGATTGAATCCTTATCAACTCCATATAAGAAGACTTTAGGGATGAATAAAATCAAAACTCCACTCATCTATCCTCCAACACGTTTTTGTCCAAAACTGTCTCCAAAGATGGGTATTACAACACCAGCTAAAGGGTCCTTCTAATCACCAACTTGGTTTATCTGCCAAGCTATTTGTTTGTCTGTAATCAAAAGATTGAATTAGAAAGACTGCTGCCTTATTAGACTTCTTGTCCTCTGGCTCTTTTGCTGTTGAGCTTATTTACAGTATTCACAGTATGTGCTGGACCTTGAAAATGTTCTTTGCCATTGTATGATCACAAACAACTCTATATTTAAATGATATTAATTTTAAGTCGTTTAATCCACTCAGTTTTTCCTTGCCTGAATTTGAAAGTGTACATTGGGTAAGTAAAAACTGCACACACGTTACAGGTAGCTTTGCAGGATGATGTGGGCCGTGTGAAATCTGGCATGGAACATTTATTCTGGCAGCCATGTTTACCCAAATATTAACTCTGCATGATGTGCCCTGTTTATCTGGATTGAAGCAGAGGAGTGGATCAAATGAAATATATTTTATTAAAATATTAGATATACTGAGATGATCAAAATATTCAACCCAGTCTCATGGCATTTCGTGTTCACCAACACGATTTTTAATCTATTGATTCGTGTTCACCAACACGATTTCCCCCTATTTTTCGTGTTGCACAGCACGATTTTAAAAGCAATGTATTTCTACTGGTAATGTGTTTCGCGCCTGCAGCACGTCTTTTTCTCCGGTCGGGTCGTGTTGGGTCATGTTCTTACTCAATATCAAGCCACAATTGGGAGTGTAACGGTATCCGTATTCGTCCCGTACCGTCACGATTCGGACGTCACGGTTCGGACGTCACGGTTCGGCACACGCAGTCACACGACGAATACACCTTTTTTATTAACGAGTGGGAAAAAAGTAAACTGTCATATTCTGCACATTTCTTATATCAACATACATAAGAGTATAATTCATATCAAATCAAGTTTTATTTATATAACACATTTATAAACGATTTTTGGTCGAGCCAAAGTGCTATGTATAATATCAGTTAAAATAAGTGCTTCAACATAGTTAACATTGCAGGAAAGCAATATATTAGACGTTAAGTACTTTGTCAGGCTTAATATTTATCTGTAGATAGATAACCCCAAAGTTTTTTTCTTATTTAAAATAAGACCTTAATCTAAAGTATTATTTAATGTTTAAATAAAGGTTAATTCGTTTTTCTGTTTTGCACCTCCTCCTATTAATATCTTTGTACATCCTGCACTAAACTGTTTTATTGTAGAGATCACTTATAGTATCTTCTTGATTTTTATATTCTATATTTCTATCACAGACCTTCTACTCTCCCCCTATGAAAGTATGTACTCTTAATATTTTTTTAATCAAATATATAACACATAAAACAATAATTCAATAACGTGCTTTAACCACTAGGCGGTGCACACAAGGTACACACAGCCATAATTACTTTGTATTATTAGTGACACTTATACAACATCTGAAGATGTGTAGTTTTATTCATGCTTTCACATAATTCTACAGCATATTGCTATACTAAGTCCTTTTATATCAACTGTGCACTGTTATGGTGTAAATATAACCTATCTATGAATTAGATCAAATGTAAAAGTCAGCTGAATTAGTGTTGATACTGCAAGGAAGAGAAATTGAAGATGTTGTTTAATTGTTGATATATTTATGATCCACGTCAAGTATTCAGTTTTGGCGGCATTTCTTCCAGTTTTTCCAAAGGTCTTCTCATCAGGGCTCTATAAATAAAGAACTACGGCAGATCTGTAATATGTAATGCAGCCAAACCGTGTATTACAATGCCGTTATGTGATGACTTTCAAAGAGAAAAGCAAGAACACTCGGAATTAAGTATTATTTTATTCTTTTAAAATGTTTTCCGGATTTCATATCATATAAATACCAAATCCCAGCATGCATTGCGGCTAAAACATCCAATCAGCGAGCTTAAACCATAGCTGAGGATCTTGGGTAATCGCTCGAAATGCCTACGTCTGTTTCCGGTTATTTTT
Organism: Pseudochaenichthys georgianus; assembly: GCF_902827115.2. Classification (NCBI taxonomy): domain Eukaryota; kingdom Metazoa; phylum Chordata; class Actinopteri; order Perciformes; family Channichthyidae; genus Pseudochaenichthys; species Pseudochaenichthys georgianus. Next base: position 68,213 of record NW_027263190.1, read on the forward strand.
ATTTTGAAATTCAGTTCCTGACGGACGCCAAAAAAGCCAGAGATTATGGAATTAAATAAAAGCAAGGATAATTGTGTGTTATTGGTGAGTAAATAACAGTGTGTTATTTTGAAAAGAATAACAAATTAGAAGGAAAAAAAGATTTAAAAAATACAGATTTCAGTATTCTGAGGCTCTCAGCCCCATTTATTTTCCTCACAGACGGCAACAAAAGTCAGAAATTATACGATTTAAAATAAAAGCAATAATTGTGGCTTGATATTGAGTAAGAACATGTTTTTATGAACCAAACAGCTTCCGGTCTTCCACGACCTGACCGGAGAAAAATATGTGCTGCAGGCACGAAACACATTACCAGTAGAAATACATTGCTTTTAAAATCGTGCTGTGCAACACGAAAAAAAGGGGAAAATCATGTTGATGAACACGAATCTATAGATTAAAAATCGTGTTGGTGAACACGAAATGCCATGAGACTGGGTTGAAATATTCTGTCTGCTCATCTGTACAAAATGTCAACGACATATATACAACCTCATGCCCCTCTTCATTACTTTTTCAAGCTCTTAAGTACTTCAGTTCACTTTCCATAAAAGTGCTTCTTTATACTTTTGCAACTAATCTGAGTGGTGAGACTCATACAAAGTTGTGTGCCAGTTAATAAAACAATGAGCTTAAGGCCCCGTCCACACAGAGACGATTTCAGTTGTATCCGCTAAAGTTCTTTATCGTAGACCAGTGGTTCTCAAACTTTTTTCATTAATGTACCCCCTTTGAAAAAAATATTCAGCCAAGTAACCCCTGATCAGCGCAAAAACTATTTGTTAGGGAAAAAATGCCTATATAAAGAGGTGCAGTACAGTGCTGCACCATCAGTGTCTGATTTATTAAAACAACAACATTGTAACTGAGAAACACTTAAATGTTTATAATCCATAACTAAATTCATGGCAAACCAATTTTAACATTACATGTTACTTTTACTGAGACGCTTTCATCCAAGACATACTGTGGGCAATCCCCACAGGAGCAATTTGGGGTGAAGTGTCTTGCCCAGGGACACAATGACATGCAGTGGGGTTTGAACCTGTGACCTCCTGATCCGAACACCTACGGACAATCCACTACACCACACGCCTCCTAACATCACTCAATAACACTAAGACGACATTAGTTGCATTGAACTGATCTTTTTTATAAGTTGTATTTACAATTTAGTGAGAATCATGGGCTTGTGCTTCACTGAGGATCTTTGTCATTCTGACAGGAAGGCCACTGCAGTTATTACACTTTGCGTTTTGAAATATGTGTAACTCTGTTAATATAAAACCCATACTGCTCAAACTTCACTACTTTACCTACATTTGGTATATTTATTTATTTTGGGACGTGGGGAATGAAGAGAAAACAATATATGAGCATTAAATGAGCATGGGATTTTAACCCCTCATATAAACATTATGCATAATGCTGCGCTATACTTTGCGTTCACACGCCGTTGCCGAGCAACGCTTATTGTTTAGGTCCTTTGATAAGCAGGCAGTCATATCATTACCTAGAACTAGCTAGATCTGATAGATTTGGATATAAACGCGAGTGAAGTCTAACCGGACGCGAGAGAGAGATCAGATCAGCTGCTGCTGACGGAGAACACGCAGCTCTTCCGGATCACAGCTCCCCCGCTGTGACGGACCGTTGAGCGGAGAAAAATACACAACCTAACCACACTAAGCTAGTTTATCTACTCTGGAACTAGCTAAACTAGTTATAAATATGTTTATTCTTTACCAGTGTTGTGCTAGTTACTGAAAACCAGTAACTAGTTACCATTACTAGTTACTTCATTTCAAAAGTAACTCAGTTACTTTACTGGTTACTTACACCAAAAAGTAATGCGTTACTGTGAAAAGTAACGTTTTAGTTACTTAAAAAAAGGGCTCCCATTATATTAATGCCCTTATAGCCTTCATTTCAGTACTGTTATTGCATTGGAGAATAATACAATCTGTTGATCAACTTGACATGCATTATATGCAATCTGGATAGCATCGATATTAGCTAGCTTTACATTTTTGTATATTCTTTCTCCAGGTAGTTGGAAAAAGTTTTCCGTTTCATATGCCGTGTGCCGCCCGGACATGCTATCATGCTAACTAGCTCCCTGAAAGCGTGTGACTCCACTGTAGCAATAGCCTGCATGTGTTCTACAACATACCGTGCAATGGCTTTATCGACTTTCCCCTGGCTAGCAGTCCCTTGGTTAAAATCCAGCCGCTGTTGCTTTGGTGCAGGTGGAGGTGGAGTGGCGTCGGCTGAGTCTCTGTGGTAGCTACTAGCTTCGTCCCAGCATGTTGTTTATGCAGATGTTTTAAGAGATTTGAATGACTGGTTTGGGCAGTAGATAGGCTCTTTGACACAACTTACATTTAACTAAAACGTTCTTTTCTTTGTGCTCGACAAAAGTGAAATAGTGAGAATATCTCCAGGTGGAGAAACTAGACTTGAGCTCCGCCGCCGCCATGATAGTCTTGTTAGTAAACAACACAAACACGCCCACAGCCCGTCTCCGCATGTGACACAGGAAGTATTTAAGTACATTTACTCAAGTAGCCTACTGTACTTAAGTACAGTTCTCATCTCTGTTCACCTGGCTGTTGACTATATAAAAAAACTAATGCAGTAACGGTAACTGAGTTACTGAATTTAAAAAGTAATGCGTTAGAGTAGTTACTGCCAAAAATAACGGCTCTCTCTCTCTCTCTCTCTCTCTCTCTCTCTCTCTCTCTCTCTCCTCCTCTCTCTCTCCTTCCCCCTGCTCTCTCTCTCGTCTCTCTCTCTCGTCTCTGCTCTCTCTCTCTGCTCTCGTCATCTCTCTCTCTCTCTCTCTCTCTCTCTCTCTCTCTCTCTCTCTCTCTCTCTCTCTCTCTCTGCATTTTCTATGAGGTAAATATTACCCGCTGGCGGATATAGGTATAGATGGCTTTTTTTTCTACAAATAGTCAAAAACGTGCCTTTTTTGGAGTAACACAAGAGATTAAAGCATTTGAACAAGGAGTGGAAAACAAAGCCAGCAAAGCCGACTGCTTGTACTATTTAGAACAGTTCACAAAAGGACAGCCACAGGAACTGGTTCGTAGCTGCCAGCATATGGCTCCAGAACGTGGCTATATCGCTGCTGCTTACATAGGAAAGGCTCTAGCTTGGCCAACAATAACAAAGGCAGAATACATTAAAGCACTACAAGCCTATGCTTTATTTATGCGTGGAAGTGCTAATATGATGGAAGAACTTCAGTACATGCAGGAGTTGGATATGCCCTCCAATATGAAAATGGTTGTCTTCAAGTTGCCATACAAACTAAGGGAACAATGGAGAAACAAAGCTCATAACATCATGGAAGCCTCAAACAACAGAGCTCATTTAATTGACTTGGTCAAATTCATTGAGAGGCATGTACGAGTCCTTTCTGATCCGATCTTTGGAGACATCGAGGATTCAGGACATAAATCAGTTGCTATAAAATCTTCCAACATGTTTCAGCCACAATCAAAGAACAGAATGAAAGGAAGTAGTTTTGCCGCTACAGTATTCCCAATGAGTGAGGTCGGAATTAAAACGACAAATAACTCAACCACAGGAGAGCTTGGTGTGTCATTGTTGTGATCACAACACTCACGTTTTGGACAGATGTAAGCAGTTCAGCAAAAAGAAGCACAGAGACAAAATTCAATTTCTAAAGGAGAAAGGAATTTGCTTTGGATGCTTATGTATTGGACACAAAGCCGGGACTGTAAACAACGCTTGATCTGTGAGGTTTGTGAAAAGCAACATCCTACTGCGCTCCACATAAATACATCTAATGTGGAATTGGGACAAACCGCTAAATCACAAACACCCCCTCAGACATGTGGACGTACAGGGGCCGGAAATGATGGCTGCATTCTTTCAATTATTCCAGTGCAGGTCAAGTCCATTTTTAGATCCTGGAAGCACAGCCACATTCTGCTCAGAAGATCTCATGCACCGATTAAACATCACAGGAAAAATAACTAATTTTATTTTGAAGACTATGGGACAGAAAAAGGTCGTTCCAGCTTACTCCTTATTTGGGATGGAGGTATCTGGTCTTGAGGGAAATAACTTTTATTCTCTTCCAGAAGTCCTCACACAGAAGCAAATGCCAGTAACCAAAGAACACATTGCTACAGCCGCAGATGTGAAGAGGTGGAATCATTTGTCAAAAGTTCATATCCCCAGCATAAATGCCAATGTTGACATGTTGATTGGAACCAACGCTCCCAAGATATTGGAACCTTGGGAAATTGTCAACAGTTGTGGAAATGGCCCATACGCTATAAGAACAGTGTTGGGATGGGCCATCAATGGTCCTTTACATGGAAGCAGCAATGGCAGCGTTGTTGACATGGAGCAAGCTTCTGTTGTGGTGAATAGGATTTCTATTTCCAAATTGGAGCTCATGCTTAGCAGTCAGTATAATCATGACTTTAATGAAAAGCCCTCGGAGGAAAAAGAGATGTCAAGGGAAGACCAAACATTTATGGAAATCATGAATACATCTGCAACACTACAGGACAACAGGTACAGCCTGAAGTTGCCCCTTAAGACACCTGACGTCCTTCTTCCAAACAACTTTGCAGTGGCAAAGCAAAGGCTACTTGGATTGAGGAAAAGATTTGTGAGTAACCCAATATTGCATAAGGAATATGCCAGCTTTCTGAATGGAGTGATTGAAAAGGGTTATGCTGAACAGGTACCAACACAGCAGCAGTGTGGCAGTGGACAATTATGGTACATCCCACACCACAGTGTTTACCATCCACGAAAAGGTTCTCTCCGAGTGGTGTTTGATTGTGGTGCCACATTTAAAGGAACATCATTAAACAATGTACTTTATCAAGGTCCCAATCTCACCAGTTCACTGCTTGGAGTTCTCACTCGTTTAAGGCAGTAACCTGTGGCATTCATGGGCGACATACTGTAACATCCCGTCATGTCTGCTAAATTGTTCATGTCATGTTAATCAGGTTCATGTTATTGTTTCACGTTTAGTTCATAGCCCAGGTTAGATTTATGTTTAGTCAAGTCTTTTTGTTCACCTGTCTAGTCCTGTCATTGCACTTCCTGTTTTATTTTGTACTTACCTCTGGTCTCATTTCAGGTCCCTTTACTTCCTCCCTTTGTGTGTTTTCCCGCCATCGTCAGTGTCTGCCCCGCCCCTGATTGTTTCCACCTGTTCCCCCTTACCTCATGTATAAATAGTCCTGTCTCCCTTTGTCCTGTGCCAGTTCATCTTGTGCCTTGTGCCATTTAGAGAGCTAGCTTGTCTCGCCCAGAGATTATTGTATTTTGTGACCAGAGTCAAGTTTATTTAGTTTGTAATTTGCTTTGCTATGTTTTGCCTCTTAGGAGTGATGTTTTGTTTGAACTTTATACTTTTACAAAGTAAAGACTATTTTTGAACAAACTTTCTTTTGAGTCGTGCGTTTGAGTCCAAGTGTCTGTAAGGTCCCTAACAGAACGAACTGGCCAAAAAATTGACTCAGCCGACTCCGGTTCCTTCAAGGCCGATGTGTTAGCGCAGGATGCTAAGCTAACCCTCCATGCTGAACAGCTGTCTTCCATCAACCAAGGAATTATTGGTCTCACGGATCGTCAGGATGAATTCCAATCAGCTGTAACCAACCAAGTAAATCACCTGGCACTTCAAATGCAGCAAGTTCTCTCACCCCTCAAAGACGGTTCCTCTGCACCTACTCCAGCAATGCCAGGTCCACCGTCTGTTGCTTCGGATCACACCACCCCACCTGGATCGACGCTTCGCCTGGCTCCTCCGGAGAGGTTTTCCGGGGACTCTGGTAACTGTCGATCCATTCTGGTACAGTGTGAACTACATTTTGCTCATAACCCTGCTGCCTTTGTTTCGGACCAAGCTAAGGTAGCTTTTATGTTGTCCCACATGTCTGGTAGAGCCGCTGCTTGGGCTACAGCCGAGTGGTCAAGAAACTCGCCCATATGTCAGTCACTGAACATGTTTACCCAGACCCTAAGCTGTGTGTTTGATCACTAATCACCTTCCAGAGAAGCCTCACGAGTCATTATGCAGATCAAACAGGGACAACAGAGAGTGACAGACTATGCAATAGATTTTCGTACTCTCGCAGCAGACAGTGGGTGGAACACCCCTGCTTTAATTGATGCCTTCATGAATGGTCTACAAGACTCTATAAAGGACCAGTTGGCACCCCATGAACTACCCACAGATCTTGATTCCATCATTGCCATGTCAATTCGCATTGATAACAGGCTTCATGAAAGGCAGAAGGAGAGAATCAGAACCAGTGCACGACCTCCGAGCCACATGGGGTACTCACCTGCCTTTCGACACCCATGGAGCTCCAGTCCACCTTCCTCAGCCTCGCCCAAGGAACCAGCGCCCTCGGCTGCACCGGAGGAACCCATGCAGCTGGTGAGCCAATTCTCTGCAACTGATTTCCCTCCACGTTCATTGACCATGGTACATATTCAAGTGCGTGACCAAGACATTACTGTGGGGACATTAGTCGATTCAGGTGCCGACGAAAGTCTGATGGACTGGAGTTTGGCAAAGAGACTATGCATCAAGACTGTTCCGTTGACTTCCCCTGTTACTGCCAGTGCCTTAGATGGCAAGTTATTATTTAAAATAACCCATGTATCTGAACCTGTCCAAATAACCATTGACAATACACACATAGAGGAAATGAAATTCCAGTTATTTGACTCTGCACTACACCCCTTGATTTTGGGTTATCCATGGCTGATCAAACATAATCCGATCATTGACTGGCGATCAGGGAGGGTTAAGGAATGGGGCCCAGGCTGTAGGCTGACCTGTTCAGACCTTCCTAGGTTCTCCACAGAACCTGAAAAGGAACCAGACAAACACACTCATAAGCCTGACTCCATTTCGGATTATCCCGACCTGACTAAAGTGCCCTTGTGTTACCAGGACTTAAAGGAAGCATTTAACAAAACTAGGGCCATGTCCCTACCTCCCCACCGACCTTATGACTGTCCCATTAACCTGTTGGCTGGTTCTCAGATCTCTAAAAGGAGACTTTACTCTCTCTCTGCACCGGAAAGGGAGGCTATGAAGTCCTATATTGACTCCTCTCTAAAAACTGGACTCATCAGACCATCCTCCTCCCCAGCGGCCGCTGGGTTTTTCTTAATCGATAAGAAAGATGGTACCCTCCGTCCATGCATTGACTATAGTCCCCTTAATGAAATAACAGTTAAAAATAGATACCCACTCCCTCTCATGTCTTCAGCCTTTGAACTTTTGCAGGATGCAAAACTATTCACCAAACTGGACTTGAGAAACGCTTACCATCTCATTAGGATACGAGAGGGGGATGAGTGGAAGACCGGTTTTAACACTCCCAGAGGTCACTACGAGTACCTAGTCATGCCATTTGGATTATGCAATGCTCCGGCAGTTTTTCAGTCATTTGTCAACGATGTGCTGAGGGATTATCTCAACAAGTTTGTATTCGTTTATCTCAATGACATCTTGATCTTCTCACCCGATGAGGAGACCCACACCCATCATGTCCGCCAGGTACTGCAAAGCCTGATGGAGAATCAACTCTACTGCAAGGCTGAAAAGTGTGAGTTTCACGTCAAGACCATCTCCTTCCTGGGGTACATCATCTCGGCCAATCAAATCCAGATGGATCCAGAGAAGGTCAGTGCAGTGGCCAATTGGCCATCTCCCACCAACAGGAAAAAGGTGCAACAATTTTTAGGCTTTGCAAACTTCTACAGGAGGTTTATAAGAAACTTTAGTGGCATTGCAGCACCTTTACATGCTTTAACCTCTCCCCATATCATGTTCAAGTGGAATATACAGGCGGATGAAGCTTTCCAGAAGCTCAAGAAACTGTTCACGACTGCCCCAATCCTCACAGTGGCCGACCCACGGAGACAATTTATCGTGGAGGTGGATGCCTCCAACGATGGCATTGGGGCGGTGCTGTCCCAAAGATCTGTCCAGGACAACAAGCTACACCCATGTGCGTTCCTTTCACGTAAGTTGACAACTGCAGAAAGGAACTATGATGTGGGGAATAAGGAGCTTTTAGCAGTTAAAACAGCTTTGGAGGAATGGCGTCATTGGTTGGAGGGGGCTGAGCAACCATTTCTAGTTTGGACTGACCATAAAAACCTGGAATACATTAAGAACTCCAAAAGACTGAACTCACGCCAGGCTAGATGGTCATTGTTTTTTAATCGATTTCATTTTGTATTGTCATACAGACCAGGCACACAGAATGTTACACCTGATGTATTGTCACGTTTGTACGATCCTGAACCTGTTGCCAAAGAGCCCGAGAGCATCCTTCCACCTAACCGTGTGGTTGGAGCAGTTTCATGGCCAATAGAATCGGTGGTGAAGCAGGCAAATGGTGAGACCCCGGCACCTAGGGGTTGCCCACGAAATAGGTTGTTTGTCCCTGTTTCCGTTCGATCACAGGTAATACACTGGGCTCACACGTCTATGCTCACCTGTCATCCTGGAGTGAAACGCACAACCTTCATGATCAAGCAACGTTTCTGGTGGCAGGCTATGAGGAAGCAGGTGGCAGAATATGTTGCGGCCTGCACTGTCTGTGCCAGGAACAAGACCTCCACTGAAGCACAGATGGGGTTGCTGCAGCCACTTCCTGTTCCGCATCGGCCATGGTCCCACATCTCGATGGACTTTGTCACCGGACTACCGATATCAGAAGGTAACACCACCGTCTTGACGGTGGTGGACAGATTTAGTAAAATGGCACATTTTATTGCACTATCCAAGCTTCCCTCTGCCAAGGAAACGGCAGAGGTCATGTTACGTCATGTCTTTCGCATTCATGGTTTTCCCAGGGACATTGTGTCAGACCGGGGCCCACAGTTTATTTCCCGTTTCTGGAAGGAGTTCTGCCATCTCCTTGGAGCCACCGTGAGTCTTTCCTCAGGATATCACCCCCAGTCGAATGGCCAGTCAGAGCGCATTAACCAGGAGCTAGAGACCTGTTTGCGCTGCCTGGTCTCCCAGAACCAGGCATCCTGGAGCAAGCACCTGATGTGGGTGGAGTACGCCCACAACACGCTGCCCACTTCCGCAACAGGACTCACACCGTTTCAGTGTGTGCACGGCTACCAACCACCTCTGTTCCCTGCCAATGAGGCCGAGGTCACGGTCCCATCAGCTCACGCTATGGTCCGTCGGTTCCGCCGGATCTGGGCCGGTGCTCGTCGGGCTCTCTTGCGCAGTGCCAGCCGGATGAAGGAGGTGGTGGATCGACGCCGGAGACCTGCTCCACCGTATCGGCCTGGACAAAGAGTTTGGTTAGCTACCAAGAACTTACCCCTCCACGTCATGTCGAGAAAGCTAGCGCCAAGGTTTGTTGGTCCATTCCCGATATCGAAGATCATAAACCCGGTGTCTGTGCAGTTACGTCTACCCAGGTCATTAAAGGTCCATCCAACGTTTCATGTCGGCAAGATCAAGCCGGTCAGGGAGAGCTCATTGGTACCCGCCTCTAAACCCCCTCCAGCCCCCCAGATGGTAGAAGGAGGCCCCGTCTACGCTGTAAAGAGACTGCTGGCAGTTCGTAAGCGAGGGCGAGGAAGACAGTTCCTTGTGGACTGGGATGGGTACGGTCTAGAAGAGAGAACATGGATCCCAGCGAGTTTCATTGTTGATCCGGCCATGATTAAAGATTTTGATCGGGATCACCCAGAAGTTCCTGGGACGTCAGGAGCCGTCCCTAGAGGGGGGGGGGTACTGTAACATCCCGTCATGTCTGCTAAATTGTTCATGTCATGTTAATCAGGTTCATGTTATTGTTTCACGTTTAGTTCATAGCCCAGGTTAGATTTATGTTTAGTCAAGTCTTTTTGTTCACCTGTCTAGTCCTGTCATTGCACTTCCTGTTTTATTTTGTACTTACCTCTGGTCTCATTTCAGGTCCCTTTACTTCCTCCCTTTGTGTGTTTTCCCGCCATCGTCAGTGTCTGCCCCGCCCCTGATTGTTTCCACCTGTTCCCCCTTACCTCATGTATAAATAGTCCTGTCTCCCTTTGTCCTGTGCCAGTTCGTCTTGTGCCTTGTGCCATTTAGAGAGCCAGCTTGTCTCGCCCAGAGATTATTGTATTTTGTGACCATAGTCAAGTTTATTTAGTTTGTAATTTGCTTTGCTATGTTTTGCCTCTTAGGAGTGATGTTTTGTTTGAACTTTATACTTTTACAAAGTAAAGACTATTTTTGAACAAACTTTCTTTTGAGTCGTGCGTTTGAGTCCAAGTGTCTGTAAGGTCCCTAACAGAACGAACTGGCCAAAAAATGGACTCAGCCGACTCCGGTTCCTTCAAGGCCGATGTGTTAGCGCAGGATGCTAAGCTAACCCTCCATGCTGAACAGCTGTCTTCCATCAACCAAGGAATTATTGGTCTCACGGATCGTCAGGATGAATTCCAATCAGCTGTAACCAACCAAGTAAATCACCTGGCACTTCAAATGCAGCAAGTTCTCTCACCCCTCAAAGACGGTTCCTCTGCACCTACTCCAGCAATGCCAGGTCCACCGTCTGTTGCTTCGGATCACACCACCCCACCTGGATCGACGCTTCGCCTGGCTCCTCCGGAGAGGTTTTCCGGGGACTCTGGTAACTGTCGATCCATTCTGGTACAGTGTGAACTACATTTTGCTCATAACCCTGCTGCCTTTGTTTCGGACCAAGCTAAGGTAGCTTTTATGTTGTCCCACATGTCTGGTAGAGCCGCTGCTTGGGCTACAGCCGAGTGGTCAAGAAACTCGCCCATATGTCAGTCACTGAACATGTTTACCCAGACCCTAAGCTGTGTGTTTGATCACTCATCACCTTCCAGAGAAGCCTCACGAGTCATTATGCAGATCAAACAGGGACAACAGAGAGTGACAGACTATGCAATAGATTTTCGTACTCTCGCAGCAGACAGTGGGTGGAACACCCCTGCTTTAATTGATGCCTTCATGAATGGTCTACAAGACTCTATAAAGGACCAGTTGGCACCCCATGAACTACCCACAGATCTTGATTCCATCATTGCCATGTCAATTCGCATTGATAACAGGCTTCATGAAAGGCAGAAGGAGAGAATCAGAACCAGTGCACGACCTCCGAGCCAGCTTGTCTCGCCCAGAGATTATTGTATTTTGTGACCATAGTCAAGTTTATTTAGTTTGTAATTTGCTTTGCTATGTTTTGCCTCTTAGGAGTGATGTTTTGTTTGAACTTTATACTTTTACAAAGTAAAGACTATTTTTGAACAAACTTTCTTTTGAGTCGTGCGTTTGAGTCCAAGTGTCTGTAAGGTCCCTAACACATACAGGCTATGTTTCACCAGGTCAAAGTCACAGAAGAAGACCGAGACTTCCTTCGTTTTCTCTGGTGGCCAGAGGGAGACTTCACCAGAGAGATCCAGGAATACATAATGACGGTGCATCTGTTTGGGGCTGTCTCTTCTCCCAGTTGCGCTAGCTATGCGCTAAGGAAAACTGCTGACGACAACAAGTCTGACTTTTCTGCTGAGACTGTTGAAGCAGTTAAGCGAAATTTCTATGTGGACGACTGTTTGATGGGTTTGGGCTCAGAGAAGGCAGCAATACAAATGGTTGAAGATCTTAATGCTCTCTGTAAAAGAGGAGGTTTTGTGCTGGAAAAATGGATCAGCAATAGTCGGGCAGTTTTGGAGACAATCTTGGAAGAGCAAAAGGCTAAAGAGCTAAAGGACCTGGATCTGGATAGAGACAATCTTCCTCTTGAGAGAGCTTTGGGACTACTCTGGTGCGTCGAGTCATATTCCTTTAAATTCAAGATGGAAGTGAAACAGCAGGCTCTAACCAGACGTGGCATGCTATCCACAACAAGCTCGGTGTATGATCCTTTGGGTATTTTGGCACCAGTCACTTTGCCAGCCAAGATAATGCAACAAGAGCTTTGCAGGAGAAGCTGTGGATGGGATGATGCCATTCCACCAGATATCGTACACCAGTGGAGCCGGTGGCTGGAGGACATTAAGCTGTTGGCATCACTCAAAGTGGAGTGTATGAAGCCAAAGGACTTCGGTGAACCCATACACTCTCAACTACATCACTTTGCTGATGTCAGTGAAAATGGCTACGGGACTGTAACTTACATCAGGCTAATGAACTGCAAAGGTGATGTTCATGTTGCTTTCCTATAAGGCTAGAGTTAGACCCATAAAAATGGTGACCATTCCACGACTGGAACTAACAGCTGCTGTTCTGGCTGCCAGAGTGGATATGATGTTAAAATCAGAGCTTCAACTTCATTTGGATGAGTCTGTGTTTTGGACAGACAGTACTTCAGTTCTGAAGTACATTAACAACGAGGACAAGCGTTTCCACACATTTGTGGCAAATAGGATCACAACCATAAGAGAGGTTTCAAGACCATGTCAATGGAAGCATGTAGGAACCAAAGACAAGCCAGCTGATGCTGCATCCAGAGGAATGAAGATCCCTGACTTTCTGAAAAGCCGCAGTTGGCTTGAGGGTCCCACGTTTCTTGTCAAATCTGAAGAGGAATGGCCTACATATTAGGAATATAGTCGCTGGTGATATTGTAGTCATCATGGATTCCTCAGCTCCCCGCGGTTCCTGGCTTCTTGGCAAAGTATTGGAAGTTTTTCCTGACAAAGGAGGACTGGTGCGCTCTGTCAAGCTACAGACCAAGACCAACATTATTGTGCGACCTATTACTAAACTATGTTTAGTACAGGAAGTGTAGGATGTGCATTTCTATGTATTGAAATATGATTTTTACATTTGGCTCCTTAATTGTTTTCAATTTATACCTGTACTATCAATTAGGGGCTGGTGTGTAGGAGCCAATTAATTGTGGGTATAAAGGTAGGAACCTATGTGTGTTGGGGAGAGGTTCCGCCGGAAGGCCCATACAGTTTTTGACCACACACGGAGAACACACTCACAAGGAGCACATACACAAGGAGCACACACGGAGAACACGCACACAAACACGGGATTAAAAACAAAGTAAAAGGTATTGTGTAAACTATAAATATCGTGTGGTGAATGAAACAAAGAAACCAGTAAAAAATTGACTATTTCGAACCGGAAACGTTGGTTCTGACTTTTATTCGGCAGCAAACAAGGTGTGCGTCAATTACACCCACCAAGCGGATCCTCAGAGGCTTAAAGCGTTGGCTTAGCCTCTACAGGCGGTTCTAGTGTTAACATAAAATAAATCTCACGTACCCCGTGCAGTACCCCAACGTACCCCTAGGGCTCCGGGTACCCCCATTTCAGAACCACTGGTATAGACGGTACGCCCTATACAATCTTTTCCTGAATTGATGACACCATAGCCCCACCTCTCCTGCTCACCCTCCTGACATTGCTGATGCCTTTCTCCAACAACAACAACAATGGCGGATCACAGAGTTGCATTCGTGCTCCAGACGCTACTGACCATGATACTGTTTGTTTATGCCTTATGCTCATGCTCGGGGGGTCTTATTCGCAGCTTTTGGTGTATTTTGTGGCGGAAGTACAAAGCCACTTACAGGCCCGGCATGTGTACTACAGCGTCTCTAGCGGTACACGTTTTTTGAGCCGATTCTGTGTGGACGGAATACTTTTTTGAAATCGACTTCGGTTCGAAATTGGTTTCGTCTCTGTGTGGACGGGGCCTAAAGGTGCTAAAATGCTTTGAAGAGCTGAAGGTAAGTGCACAGTTGTGGGATGATTACTTGACATTAAGAGGGACCCAATGTGGTCCATTATTAGGGCCTGAGCACGTAGTGCAAAGACCTATTGAAATCGTCAGTATTATTATTCTTCTTTTACCGGTTCTGCACTTTCGACCTGTTTTTGAGGGGGTTACGACACTATTCATGTAGCGACATTTGGCAACGCCGCCAGGACCGGTGAACATGTTAACATTCTGGATTCGATGGGAGAACATTTTTCAACTTGCTCTCTAGCGCCACCTGTGTAAATTCAGTGTTTCGAAAAATTTACAAAGTTGCAGCGTAAGTCTGACGGACCTGACATTTTGCACACTTATCCGGGTGGAGCAGCTCTACATATTATCCTCTCATATCCCGAAGCTCCGCCTACTTTTATTTTTTTTAAATTAGCATAATGTGAAAAACATTGAAATATTAACTTAAATTCCAATTTCTTGATTTTCCAAACCAAACTTAGTGCACAGCATCAATGGAGGGGAAGACACATTACCGTACAAAATGAGCACGAGGTGTGGAAAAATGTGGCCGACATCAATCAAAACCATAGACTGTATATATAAATGGACGTAGGGTCCGTGACGTCACCCATAGGAATCTGCAGAGTTGCGGTGAAGCCCTTAGTAGGCGGAGTCGGCCACTAACGGCTCGACAGTGACGTCAGAGTTCAACTCCCGCCTGTTCCAGCCTGCTCCAAATAAGGGCAAAGAGGCGGGACCTGCTGCCACCGAGCTGGAAGTTCCAGAGCTAGCTGAAGCTACCAAGCTAAGCTAACATGCTCCCCATCTGCACACTGCCGTCGCATTTTACGTTTCTAAGGTAAGCGGACATAAAACTATTCAGCAAAACTATAAATAATAATCTAAGTTATTGAGTATTTAGCATAATACTTCAGAATCTTAAAACCCCTTAACGTTTGTATGCAATTGTGCTAAATTCAACACTGGAATCAAGCATATATAATATGTTTGCATGACATTAGTTATTTGTATTTTGATATCACTTAATTATACGTTTAAGTCAAGCTAAGGTACATGTGATGGTAGCTAGTTAGTGCTCTTACCTGTGAGGCCTCCTCCAAACAGCATAATAACCAGACTGTATCATTAAAACTAAGTACCAGTTCTAGATCCTTGACTTTAGACAAACAATTCAAAAGACAACATGTATTTAAAGACCAATCTTTATTTGAATGTGCCTCTTAACCTGATATATTAGTTATACAGTAATAGTATTGACAATCTAAAAAAACGGAGCAACTCAACAGTCAACTTTATGTTTCTTATTGTCTAAAGCATTTATTATTTTCATTTTCCCCCTCTCATATTCAGTGTGGACGGATTGAGACAGCATGGTGTCCAGAGAGCTGCAGAGACTTCAGGGAGAAACCTCCGTGTGATGGACGTCCAGTCTGTTGGTGTGGAGAGGACTGAGGGTCTTTCCTCAGCGAGGAGGACCAGGGCTGATGGAGGAGCACATGCTGGGCACAGCTCATACCAACTGCACAGGCCTAGTCTGTCACATTATTTGACTAAATGTGTTTACTTATAAATGTAATAGGTTTACACCTTCTGTCCATATGTGCTTTTTATTTAAAACATTTGATTAACTTTTGGTTCACATTTCAATAAATTGTATTTGTATTTGCACTCCTTTCGTCCATTATTCTTACTGAAAATGTTAGATTACACATTCACATCTGACTGAAGATTTATTTGTGATGTTGCAAACTCTGCGGTACAAGGCACAAGCAATGTGAAGCTCATAAAGTGAGGCAAATAGAAATAATCAGCTGATGGAGTGTCTCATAACATCAGCTTTTAATGTTCCTCTTGGATGCTCTTCTTGACCCTCAGAGAAGGAGAAAATGTCGTGTCTTTCAGGCATGTCCTTTCCTAACAAAAATGACAGGAAACATAAAACATATTATTGCAGAACAAGTGTGTTATTTATGAAAGCGGTGTGTGTGTGTGTGTGTTTAGGGGCTGTAGATATAATTATTTTGTAATTGTAATGGTTTTGTTTTTTTTAACAGTGAGCAATCAGATTATGAATGAACAGTATGAAGTTCATCAACATTGAAATATATGTTATTATCAAAATAATATTTAACTGTTACAAAACGTAGTGCAACTGTAGAAGCTTGCTCTGTTGTCTCACTGAAAGAATAACTTTTACCACGTTTTTACAGACAATATTGAGAGATAAATAGTAGCAGTTCTCACTGTGTTAAATATCTTTGCCTTCAATACATTAAATTAGAAAGCTGACAAAGTCATATTGCTAAATATCTAAAATGTAACTTTTTGCATGGAATAAACCCTCAACTTAACTGATGTGTAGGTGATCTAGTATTTAGTATTGTTTATTGGAATGTATATCAGTGTATTCAAGTCAATACTTCATTCATTTAAACCAATATCTTTCTTGATTCTTTGTACAGTATGACAAAAGAGTCTTTGTACCTGAGCTGAAGTTCACTACTGTGAGGAGTCCAGTTCTGTCTCTCACTCTCTGGTCCAGCCTGTCTGCATCACCTGGACACCTTAAACAAACAGATATACGTAAAGTATCATGTGTACAAACAATATAACTGATTCTCTTCTGTTGGACATGTTGGATTGTGTATTGTCCGAGTCAGGGTCCTTTTTATTTTACTGTAACTTTGGAAGTTGTGTTACCAATGCTTACTGTTTATTTGATACCCATTTGGTAATGCAATTAATAAAAACAATAAGATTTGGGTTCATTCTTCAGATGACTATGACGTTAACGTGTAAGCTCGATAATGAACTCCAGCTCAATCAACCATATTGTAATATCTAAGTAATCATCTTGAAATATGACATTAATAATTGTAATATACACACATCTTATTGTGAGGTTGATTTCACATACACGACATTAGCTTGTCTACATACTTGAGCATAGCCAATTTAAATTAACCTTAGATGCATACAGTTCTACCTACATAATAAAATATCTCTAAATTACAAGGATGTAACCTTATTTTATCAACCTCAAACAGAAGCCGTTTGTTCAACAGTATTATCCCACTTAACACTTGTCTATTTCGTTTTAACCTTTATATATACAGTCTATGATTTTAACTTGGAGGCTACGATTAGCATCGTTAGCACCGATGTAGCTACCACTAGCTTACATGCTAACCCAAGCCTTACCATTCATTACGTAGCTGATTAAAATCATTAACACATAAATAAAGGACTCGAATTTTACTTACCGCATTCATGCCCGTCTGTTTTAACCGCAGAGCGAGTCACAATAGTCCGATATATAAGCATGAAGAACAAACAACCACGGCCGGCTACAAGTTGTGTTTCCTGGATGAGCTGAGCAGGCAGAGTCCCTGTAGCTAGCTTCACGGAGCAGCTAGCAGAGAGACAAGAAGCTAGCAGCGGCAGGCACTTGACAGAGCCGTCACTCAATGTGACCACGCCCTAATTGATGCACAAACTTTAAGACCTAATATAAATAAAAGGGTCGCGTTAGAAAACAATTCACTCACAGATCCATAATCATGAAGGTGGAATCTAACTATATCGATAATAAAATGTATGGAGCCAGGGAGAGAAACATGTTTTTTTTCTGCTGTAAAATTGGGCATTTTAACATGGGGGTCTATGGAAATTGCTCCTTTCTGCAGCCATCGCCTATCGGCCAATATATGAACTGCCGTGTGTGGCACTTCCGTATTGGCTTCCCGGCTCTTCCCCAGAGTTTGCCGCTTGATCAAAACGTATTAGCAAAAGGGTGTGGCCTACACATAAATGCTCACAATTCATCCAAAATGTATCCAAATATCACAGATTTCGGTGGATAGGTTCAGTGTGTCTTGGGGAATATGCACAAAAAACAATGTTCATTTCGGACAATAGGGGGCGCCAAAAACACAACTAATTTATATCTCAAGAACCGATGGACTAAAAAAATATATATTGTCATAGACATACTGGCAGGGTGAGTATAAACTGAGATTTAAAGGGTCGCAACCAATGAAAAATGTGGGCGTGTCCTATTCAGTTTTTTCTCGAAATCGAAGGGTTAAAAAATGTACCGAGCCATAAGTAGGGGAAAAAATGAGTTACGGCCTTTACATTCGGAACGCATGTCACAACCCACAACCTTTTCCAGACTGTAGAAAAAAATCGGACGTTTTAGCAAATATGGCTCAGTAGCGCCCCCTATTGTGCGGTAGTCAAATATAGTTTCTTCGAACTACCCGAAACTTGGCACAGAGATTCCTCATGGAAATGCGGACATATTTCAAAATGGCTTCCATTATCTCCGCCCCCCATGAAGTCGGCCATTTTGAAATATGTCCATTTTAAGCGCATTTTCGCATACTTCGCAACATTTCAAACCAGGACAAGATCAGCCCATATCCAATGTGATGCTAAATTGCGAATGAATAGTCGACTGCTCAAACGGGGAGCTCGTAAGCTAACGGAACATGTACCAATTTTGACGATTTAAATGCCACAAAATCGCTAAAATGACTTTCGGACGCAAAACGTGGAACACACGTCACAACCCACGTCTTTTTCCAGACTGTACAAAATAAATGTACATTTTTGTACACCAGCTCAGTAGCGCCCCCTATTGTGCGATAGTCACATATAGTTTCTCCAAACTACCCCAATCTTGCCACAGACATTACTGATGGAATTGCGGACATATTTCAAAATAGTTTCCATTAGCCCCGCCCTCCAGAAAGTCGGCCATTTTGAAAAATCTGTGTTATTCATGCATTTTAAGCGCTTTTTCGCAAACACCGCCTCGGGGAAAAGATCCGAAAAATTCCAGTCCAGGACAAGTTAAGCCCATATCCAATATGATGTTAAATTGCGAATAAAATAGTTGCTAGCTCAATCTTGGGGAACGTAGGCTAACAGAGAATGTACCATTTTTGACGATTTACACGTCTCAAATGACTACAAACTACTCCGATATTTTTCCAGATATTCACGAAACGCTGTATACACATTGCTATTATGATGGCACACACATTTACCAACAACAGCTCTGCTTATTAATTTCCCACATTAACCATAAACACCCAATACATATACAACTCCTAAACAATGTATGGTGAAATGTTTTCCATCTTTGTTTTTCTATCTACGACTACAAACAGTATTTCCACTACAAGCAGAACAGTAACACATCTTTCTTTGCAATACAATAGAACAGTATGTGTTCACAGCCAATCCACGATTTAATGAGTATTTCCTTCGTGCCAAGAGCTGATTTAGTATATTGCATCAACGACCTTTTCAATTAAATTGACAATTCTTTTGTGTAATTAATAGTGTGTGAAACTAGGCAGAGTGAGTGACATGGTGTTCATTTCCACTATGCCAAAGCAGTTTACAGTTGCTGACAGTGTAAGGTAATATATATTGTCCTAAGTAATTGTATGTAGCCTGCTACAACTTTGTGATTGTTGTCTGAGTGTAAAATTGTCCTAATTATCATATAAACATGTTCAAATGAGTACACGTTACAAGGCCGTGCGGGGGGAGCTGCCAGACCCAGATGTCCTCAAAGTCAGCGAGGTATACAAGGACCTCTCAGCAGACATCGCACCACGAAAAAAAAACAAATGGCTCACTACTCAACTCAACGACTAACACTCTTTCAGAGGATATGTTGGAAATGCACACATTATATATATCTTTTGCATCTACTTTCTGGATATTGTACATCTGTTCATCTGTTATATAAACTAACATTACTTAAATATGCAGACTAATTGACGAAATGTTTAAATATATATTTTACCCCCCCGATATAACATCAACCTATGTTTTGTAAAAGTTTATTAAATTAATCTGTAAAATGTTATCATATTGTGGATTTATTAAATTATGTATTTTCCTTTGTTATTTGTGTGTGTGTTTGTTTTGAGGATATAATTCATTAGTACCTAAACATAGTATGGTATAACTGCTTTTTGTAATGAAATACACAATTGGTTTGGGAGCAAGAAATATTTTAATCGTTGTTGCCCAGGCTTGCCGTAATGAATGGAAACTTATCTCCCGGTTATAACATTGTGTAACTTGCTGCTGTTAAATACCGTCAAACTATGTGCAATAGGCTTAGGCCTATGTGCTTTATGTGCAATATATACTTTATATACATATGCCATCTTTAATAACTGTAATATATATATATATATACTGGGCTGCTAAATCCTAAGAACTGCGACAGGATTTGATTTGTAGATTTGATTTGTGTTTTATCTGTTTATTTGAAAATTATGTAACTTTTTATCTTTATTTTAGCATATTGTTTATTATATTATAACTTAGTACTTTTTTTAGCATATTGTTTATTATATTATAACTTTTTAACGCATGTAAGATATTCAACACTAAGCTGTCTGTGGCTCTTTCCTGCTGTAACGCTGCAAATGTCCCCTCTGTGGGACTAATAAAGGTAGCCTATTCTGTTTCTGATAACGGGACGAATTTGTACAAAGGGGCACACAGCAATGTAGTGCCGACTTTCTTACACGCTGGAAGGTCAATCGCTTTACTTTACCCCGAAATCCGCTCGTTCTTGCTCTCGGTGTGACAAACTGTCAAGCTATCAAAGTTCTGTACTCAAACCGGAAGTACTCAGCCGCACGCCCAGCCGCCGGAAGTTGATAGACGCCATCTTGTGCACAGAGCCTAAAGAACACATAATTTAAACCAGCAGGATGTAAACAGAGGAGGACAGCCGGTCTCATTTAGTGCCATGTGATTATCCTGTAATGAGTAACATACACGGTGTTGATCGACTATATAAACAGTTCATTTATTGTCTCGATACATGTGTTGTGTAAGACATTTGAATCAATTTGATACGTCAATATTAAATGTACCTTTATTTTGAAAAACTTTATTGTGAAGGACAAACCGGATGTCACATTTCCGGTATTGCCGGTTTAGGGAGAGACTTAATTCAGGTAGCTTGCCTTGGCTGTCTGCGTGCGCGGAGGTTTTGTCGTCAACAGACTCATTAAACTACCCACTTCTCGGTACATAGAAACCCTGCTCCACGTTGTCAAACGTGAGTAATATCGCAATTGGTCTGTTATACTGAAATGTGTTGACCTATACTTTATACTTTATTTATATATATGTATGCTTTTCATTGGAACACGCAGTGGGTGTGTGCAGTGCTAATGCTAATACCTAGCGCCACTTGTTTTGATGTACGTTTTTGTTGGTAACCTCGCTAGTTTGTATCTTTTAGTGTTGAGGTGGGCACCGTTAGATTCTGTGTCTCCTTGCGGTCATAAATAATGTCTTGGATGTGGAGCTAGGATAAGTAATAAGGGAGCTAGGAGTGATTTTCGGTGCAGTAATAGGTTAGCATTTTTCGCTCGGGGCTAATTTAGAGGCTCACTGTTAGCATTGTGTGTTTTTTGTGAAAAAATAAATGAAAAAGATCAGTTAAATTAGTTTTTTTCCCGTTCTATGGATATAAAATATTCATAGTGTATTAAATATTAAGGTTCCTTAGACGTTGTTTCCTGCAAATGACGCGATTTCGGGTCCGTGGGGCCTAAGAGGATAACAGAGTATGTTTTATTTTTATTTATTTGTTCATAACAGTTGTATTTGGATGGAATGAATACCTATAGTGATAATTCAAAGTAATACAATGATTGAACGTTCAAATGGAACTGATGGTTCCCAAATTACCCAGAGGTGAGGTGGACTTTATTTTTCTAAACCTCTCTAAAAAGGTCAAATTTCACTTGTTTTGCATCAATCTTGATACAGGGTACTTATTATGTTATAGTTTGGATTCCTAAAGCTTTTAGTCTACTAAACCCATCATTCAAGGGTGGTTTTCACTATAAGTAATGTGTTTTTTTTAGGCGGACATTAGAATTTACATGTTTTTACTATGTTCCATCTGAATTTACTTTAAAATAAAAACATCTCTATCGTACGGTGGCCCTGAAGTGCAAGACACCGCAGCATTTCACAAAATACCACAGCATTTCACAAAATACCACAGCATTTCACAAAATACCACAGCATTTCACAAAATACCACAGCATTTCACATTGGACGGAAAGGGTATTCCTTAGGGAGAACACTTATTGTTTGTCATTGGACAGAGCCAGCCAGAGAAGAATATTGGTAATTGGCCCAACACATTAGCTGTTAGCACACACTCAGAGCTCACAGCTCCTCATATCTGTTCAGAAACTGGACAAAAGTTAAAGATATGCAAAACACAGACTGTCTATGTCATGGCGAATACAGTCGCTGCTTTATTTATGACTTTATTTATTTATTTTCATAAACCTCTCTAAAAAGGTCAAATGTCACTTGTTTTGCCTAAATCTTGATACAGGGTACTTATTATGTTATACTTTGGATTCCTAAAGCTTTTAGGCTACTAACCCATCATTCAAGGTTGGTCTTCACTATAAGTAATGGGTTTTCTTTAGGCGGAGACAGGAATTTACATTTTTTTGCTATGTTCCATCTGAATTTACTCTGACACAGAACAATCTATATTGATTCTGACACTTCTACATCCAACTCACAGATGTAACCTTGATTTGATAAAATTCATATAAACCTTTTAGAAATGACGTTATGGTCATTTGTTCTGGGAATGTCATTTTCGAGCCTGAAACCTGAAAAACAGGCTCGGGGTTTAACAGGTTAAGGCTCCTCCAGACAGCCTCCGCGATAATCGATCGTCGCCGAGCCTTTACAGAAATGTCTTTTCCTTCGAGGCGGCGAGCCCACATACGTTTCCCGGTCGCTGCCGGAAGACCTGGGAGTCCGGGATGCGCACGTTTGAGAAATTACGAACGGCTCATTTCGGAGGACACGCGCGCATCTGCTTGACGCCGGGACGACCGCCGACCCTCCCCTACAGGCGCTCGGACGCGAAGGCCCGCCCACAACTGCGTGCACGTCTGTGACCGCAGTTTTAATTCATATTGAAATATTGATGTATGCATTTTTTACAAAACATATTATTCATCTCCATTAACAGTAGGTAGTTGGTATGGGAAATATTTTGTTACCATTTGAATAAAGTCAAAATAAACAAAACCTTTTCATGACTAACAATAGGCCTATATGGCAGCACAGACACACCCAAAGAGACCAAAACCAAGAGTTGGACCACGACTAACAAGATGAACTATGTTTATTATACATTTCATTTGACCCCGGCTATGTTTAAAATGATATTCCAAACACATAGGCCTAACCATAATATTTTCTCAAAATGTTTATATTTTTTGTCCACCAGACATAATATTGTGATGTCTTTATGGCCCTCTGCTTCAATTAAAGACTCCATTGCTTTTTGTACAGACTTTTCATTAAATGGAGCCTTTGCTATTGATTAAATATGTTACATACTTAGTTGTTGCTTACAACCGTAGTGAGACATATTTGATTTGCTATGTTGTGATCAAGTCAACTTTTTGCAAACATATAGAACCTTCAGTCGACCCAGGTGGGACTTGAACCCACAATCCCCAGCTTCGGAGGCTGGTGCCTTGTCCATTAGGCCACTGGGCCACTTCTTCTCAAGCAATGAGTCTCACTCAAATAATTAACTTTTCACACACACACACACACACACACACACACACACACACACACACACACACACACACACACACACACACACACACACACACACACACACACACACACACACACACACACACACACACACACACACACACACACACACACACACACACACACACACACACACACACTTCAAATCAAGTTGCATAAATACTTTTGCTACGTTTTTATTATAATTACTGTGACATGTATCATGTTTTCGTCATTATTATAACAAATACACACTTGCAACTGATAACACTGGCAATGATTTTATATTTATTAGACTATCAAAAAAAAATCATGCTTCAAAAAAATGGGGGCTCCAAATAAGTGGGGGAACAGCGATCCACACTAATTGCGCAGCATACATTAAGCGCATATATGGTGCGCCGCATTTGCGGCTCAGTTGAGGCTCCCTCCACAATCTACATACTATTTGACACCTTCCACTAAACAACAGTGTTTTATATTTAGCTCATTGCCTGTTTAATGTCAAGCACTGTAAACAAAGTGCAAAACAGCATAGATGTGGAATCTGTTTTCCTTTGAGACAAACGCAACTTTTCGTTGCGTTTTGTCCTCACGCAAGGAACTGTGTGACGCAAGGAGGAACCTATTGCGGTGAGCACGTTGTAACTTCCGGTTGTTGTTGTCATCTCCGGGTATCCCGTGTGCCTGTTCTGTTGCTGATAGCTTATTAACTTAAACTTAATCGATCGTTTTAAAACTCTTGATCACGGCAACTGCCTGACGTTGTAATCACACGTTACTACAGCTTAAGCACTCACAACTCTCCTTCTCTTAGTGACTGTAACTCCACAGTTGCCTACACTCTTTTCGGGTTTGCTAACGGTAGCTACTTTAGCTTGATAGCTAGCCATGGCTCTTTCCCCACCTTCTGGTGCTATTTCCTGCTCTTCCTGTCTCATGTTTGGTTACTTCCCGGCCTCCCTTACTGGTAAGGATACATGTGTTAAATGTAGTATAGTTGTTAGGTTGGAGGCGGGAATCATAGCCATAGAAGCCCGGCTCCGCATCTTAGAAAGTAACTCAGCTAAAGTAAAGCCCATGTTAGCATGTGCGGACCGGCAAAATGTAGCTCCTCTTAGCCGTCCCCCGGCAACTCCCGAGCAGCAGGGAGGCTGGGTGACTGTTCAGAAGGGGCATAACACGAAACCCGCAGGTCCCCACCAACCCGTTCACGTATCTAACAGATATTCCTCACTCAGCGAGACACCCGCTGAGAAGCCAACTCTGGTTATTGGTAGCTCTATTATGAGACACGTGAATTTAGAGACCGAAGCCTCCACAGTCACATGCATTCCGGGGGCCAGAGCGGGCGACGTTGAGGCGCATCTTAAACTGCTGGCTAAAAATAAACATAAATACGGTAGGATTGTTATTCACGTCGGTGGTAATGATGTTCGTTTACGCCAATCAGAATGCACCAAACTTAATGTGGAGTCGGTGTGTAGTTATGCTAAAACAATGTCGGACACCGTAATCTTCTCTGGTCCCCTCCCCAATCTGATCAATGATGACATGTATAGCCGCATATCATCATTTCAGCGCTGGTTGTCTTGGTGGTGCCCAGCAAACAATGTGGGCTTCGTAAATAATTGGACAGCCTTCTGGGGAAAACCTGGTCTGATTAAGAGAGACGGCATTCACCCTACTTTGAAAGGTGCAGATCTCATTTCGGCAAACATTTCAGGGCTTTTTGGACTTAATCCATGACAAACTGGAGTTGAGACCAGGACGCAGAGTCGCAGTCTTACACGCTTCTCTGCGCTCTCTCCTAGGCAGTCACCCATAGGAATCCCGAACCCAATAAAATACCCAATATTAACGGTGTGTGTGTCTGCCCAAGGACAATTTAAGGTAAAACCTAATAGAGGTGTCATACATAATAACCTAATAAAAGTAAATGTAACAACTACTACAGTGCAACAAAACAGGAAGATTAAATGTGGTCTCTTAAACATAAGATCTCTAGCATCTAAAGCAATATTGGTAAATGATTTAATATCAGATTATAATATTGATATATGCTGTCTCACTGAAACTTGGTTGAGACATGAAGAATATGTCAGCATAAATGAGGCCACTCCACCCAGCCATGTCAACACTCATATTGCTCGAGGCACGGGCCGAGGAGGTGGAGTTGCAGCAATCTTTGACTCAAGTTTACTTATCAATACTAAACCAAAATTAAATTATACCTCTTTTGAAAGCCTCGTTTTTAGTCTTACGCATCCGACCTGGAAAACTTTGCAGCCAATCTTATTTGTTACAGTGTATCGTGCACCAGGTCCTTATTCAGAATTCTTATCAGAATTCTCTGAGTTTTTATCAACTTTGGTTCTTAAAACAGACAAAGTAATTATCGTAGGTGACTTTAATATTCATGTTGACGATGATAAAAATAGCCTTACTGTTGCATTTAACTCTATATTAGATTATGTTGGTTTCTGTCAGAGTGTAAATAAACCAACCCACTGCTATAATCACACTCTCGACCTTGTTCTGAGTTATGGTATTGAAATTGAGCAACTATTAGTCGAACCACATAATCCTGCTTTATCCGACCATTTCTTAGTAACTTTTGAAGTACTGTTACTAGACTACAAAGCATTAGTCAAAAGCTCTTGCAGCAGAAACCTATCGGTTAGTGCTATAGCCACATTTAAGGAAGAGATTCCACCAATACTTAACTCGATAGCATGTCTGCATGTAGGGGAGGAAACTTATACAAAATGTACACCACCCCAAATTGATCATGTTGTTGATAGTGCTATAGATGCGCTGCGAATAAAATTAGACTCTGTTGCTCCTTTGAAAAAGAAAATAAAACAACATAGATTAGCTCCATGGCATAATGCCGAAACCCGCAAAATAAAGCAAAAGTCTAGACAACTTGAAAGGATATGGCGTTCCACTAAACTTGAAGAATCTCGTTTAATTTGGCATATTACTCTCAATGAATATAAGAAAGCACTGCGTAAAGCGAGAGCAGCCTACTACTCTTCATTAATAGATGAGAATAAGAATAATGCAAGATTTCTTTTCAGCACTGTAGCCAGGCTGACAGAGAGCCACAGCTCCATTGAGCCTTCTATTCCCATAGCACTCGGTAGCAATGATTTTATGTGCTTTTTTAACGATAAAATTGTTACTCTTAGAAACAAAATTAATGACCTCTTGCCTTTGACCAGTATAGTGTTATCAACAGCTCCCGGAAACGTAAGTTCTAATATTACACTAGATGGGAAACTAGAATGCTTTTCAGCCATAAGCCTTGAACAATTAAATTCAATGATTCTCTCTTCTAAACCATCAACGTGCATGTTAGACCCAATTCCAACTAAGCTGTTGAAGGAAGTTTTTCCATTAATTAGCACTTCTTTATTAAATATTATGAATATGTCTTTATTATCAGGCTATGTTCCACAATCATTCAAAGTAGCAGTGATAAAACCGCTTCTTAAAAAGCACAACCTCGATCCAGAGGTTTTAGCCAACTATAGACCTATTTCTAATCTTCCGTTCCTCTCAAAAATTCTTGAAAAAGCGGTTGCAAAACAGTTGTGTGATTACTTAAAAAACAATGATTTATTTGAAGACTTTCAGTCTGGCTTTAGAACACATCATAGCACAGAGAAAGCTCTGGTTAAAGTCACAAATGATATTCTAATAGCCTCAGACAAGGGACTTGTCTCTATTCTTGTTTTGCTCGATCTCAGTGCTGCATTTGATACTATCGACCATGATATCCTATTGCAAAGACTAGAGCACTTAGTTGGCATACAGGGAACTGCTTTAGGCTGGTTTAGGTCCTATCTATCTGAACGCTCTCAGTTTGTACGTATTAACGATGAATCTTCCACGCAAACCAAAGTTAGCCATGGAGTGCCACAGGGCTCAGTGCTCGGACCTATTTTGTTCACATTATATATGCTTCCGTTAGGCAATATTATAAGGAATCATTCTGTAAACTTTCATTGTTATGCGGATGATACTCAACTATATTTGTCAATCAAGCCTGATGAAATTAATCATCTAAATAAAATTCAGGACTGCCTTAGGGACTTGAAAGCGTGGATGACCTTAAACTTTTTGATGTTAAACACGACCAAAACTGAAGTTATTGTACTTGGCCCGAAGAATCTACGAAACAAATTATCTAAAGATATACTAACTATGGATGGCATTAATTTGGCCTCCAGTGAGACTGTAAGGAATCTTGGTGTTATATTTGATCAGGATTTATCCTTTAACGCCCACATAAAATCAATTTCAAGGACCGCCTACTTCCATCTACGTAACATTGCAAAAATCAGGCATATCTTGCCTCAAAACGATGCAGAGAAACTAGTCCATGCATTTGTTACTTCTAGGCTGGATTATTGTAACTCTTTATTATCAGGGAGTACCAAGAAGTCAGTCAAGTCGCTTCAGCTGATTCAAAATGCTGCGGCTCGTGTACTAACCAGAGTTAGGAAAAGAGACCACATTACTCCTGTTCTGGCTGCCTTACACTGGCTCCCTATAGAACACAGGATAGAATTTAAAATTCTTCTTCTCGCCTACAAAGCCCTTAATGGGCAGGCGCCATCTTACCTTAAAGAACTCATTATACCCTACTGTCCTACTAGGGCATTGCGTTCCAAGAATGCAGGGTTGTTGGTTGTTCCTAGAATCTCTAAAAGTACAATGGGAGCCAGAGCCTTTTCTTATCAAGCTCCACATTTGTGGAATCAGCTTCCAGTTTGTGTTCGGGCGGCAGACACCCTATCCGTTTTTAAGAGTGCGCTTAAGACCTTCCTTTTTGATAAAGCTTATAGTTAGGGCTGATTAGATTCAGCCCCTAGTTTTGCTGATATAGGCTTAGTTTGTCGGGGGACATCTTACTTCTTCCTTCTCTCTGTCTATACCTGTGTACTCTCATGTTCCGATTAACCCAGCTTCCCCAAATGTCTTTCTTTTGGTGTCTATATACGCTGGGATCCGGAGTCATGGATGATCCTGCGGTCCTGTGTCCTGGATCACGAGCGCTGGATCTTGAGTCGTGGCTGTGGTCCTGGATCATAAGTCCTGGATGGATATCCTCGTGGATTCATCTTCCTATTATACACACATGCATTTCCAAACATCTGGACTACCTATGTTGCAAATGTATTATCTTTTCAATTTACACACGGCATCTATTGCACGTCTGTCCGTCCTGGGAGAGGGATCCCTCCTCTGCTGCTCTCCCTGAGGTTTCTCCCATTTTTCCCTTTAAACTGGGTTTTCTTTGGAAGTTTTTCCTTGTACGATGTGAGGGTCTAAGGACAGAGGGTGTCGTATTGTCATACTGATATTCTGTACACACTGTGAAGACCACTGAGACAAATGTAACATTTGTGATATTGGGCTATATAAATAAACATTGATTGATTGATTGATTGATTGATTGATTGATTGATTGATTGATTGATTGATTTTCTGGCAAAACACCTGATCAGAAAACATGGTCACATTGATTCTGTCGCAAAACATATTATTTTGTTAAAGTCAATGTGGAGAGTGCCTTACTTCTGCTAATGAAAGCTTATCTGAGCATTTTGGGAAATTACCTTACAATATGTATTCCAAAGGCATTGTTTTTGGGAAGGTTGGTGAGGATTGGAAAAGTCCGCTGACCGAGACCGTTTTCATTCTCATTCTCGCAAATAGACAAAAACATTGAGGAGATATCTTCAATCTGACAACACATGCAAAGTAAAACATATAGAAATATAGAAAGTAGCGCAGAACGCTTTATGGAGAGCTGACTTCAAAATATGCCATACGTGTGACCAGTGTTGGGTGTAACGCGTTACAAAAGTAACGGAGTTACAGTAATATATTACTTTTTGCTGTAACGAAGTAATGTAACGCATTACTAATGAAATGTGGGTAATATATTACCCGTTACAATGCTCAGTAACGCAGTTACAACACATTTTAACCCGAAATTAAATGGTGTTTTGTTTTTTAACAATGTACCAGGGTTGCCAACTTTGGGTACCTGGCTGGAGTGAGATTTTGATATCATGGGTTTAATTACACATATGCCCACTAAATGACTGCTATCGTGTCAGCAGCGGGACCTTAGCATAAATATAGGATATAGGATATATATACAATATATACAAATACACAAAATTGGACACAGACTATAAAGGGCACAAAGTTTCATTCACTAATGAAAGTCAAACACATGTTTGTTTCCACTGTTTTATTGTGTGCCTGTCGCGATAAGCAATTCATTGACTTATCGTACAATAAATAAAAATGAACTCGATAAATTGCCATTTACATGAGGATGTGACTAGCAGTTCGAAAAGGATGTACTTAAATTATTATTATTATCATTATGTCAGGGGTCTAAAATGGTCATACAACGGTGCCGACAATATTATCGTTTATCGCAATAATTTCTTGGAAAATGTATCCAACAAAATTAATTATCGTGAGAGGCCTATACATGAAACACACACACAAACAAATCTACAGACTTACTCCAAATTGCCAAACATATTAATTAACACACTCTATTTTGGCCTAGTAGAACAATAAGCAGCAGACTTTTACTTTTTTTATCATTTTACTGGATTTTAGATCTGCGCTTGCGCAATACGGGCCGGCAGTTGCCAGAGAGTATTTTTGTTGGGTAACCTATGGTCAGAGTTGGGTGTAATAATATTACTTTGTCGGTAACGGAGTAGTGTAACGCACTACTTTTATAATTCAGTAATCACACTACAGTTACTAACATTGCTCCGACACGCGTTACTTCGTTCGTTCGTTCGTAAAATCAGTCATAATCAAACCTCAACAAACACCTGCAAAGAACACATGCTAAGGTGAAGCTAACGCACATAGCTGTTGTTTATTTATATCACACACGTAGTCTGTTCTTCTTCTCTGTTTTCCGGTTGTTGCCTGTTTTGAATGACGAATACACACTACCGCCGCCTGCTGGTAAGGAGAGTTATTGCCACTCACGCATGAGCAGTTCGTACGTGCTCAGCTGAAGTCTTTGCGGTGCGCTCCAGTCTGGCTCCAGTGCAACACATGGCCAACACGCAGGAGAACACGCTGACGCAACAGCGTGAGCAGAGATAGACTGCGCAAAATATACAGATAGCAGGAGACAGAGGACAGCCATGGTCAGATATGAAAACATTCAGGAGCTATCTGGATCAGTCTTATGCGAGCGACAATGGAAACTGAACTAAAGAGAACATTTGAAACTTTAGCAGTCTGCGTGATCTGCCTGCAGGGAGGGGCGGGCCGGCCCTGCGAGTAAAGTAACGAGTAAAGTAACGAGTAAAGTAACGAGTAAAGTAACGAATTACTTTATGTAGAGAGTAACGAAGTAGTGTAATATATTACTTTTTTTTAAAGTAATATGTAATATATTACTTTTTTTTTAGTAACGACCCCATCTCTGCCTATGGTAGGGCTAACCCATACAGTGGTGGGGTGAAGTCAGTATTTGCAATGTAATTACATACACACTCCCCCTTTACAGTGAAACGCCACGCGTGAGGTTTAGATTATTTCCCTGTCTCAATCCAAATTGAACTGTATGAAATAAAAAGGCACATTTGTCTTGTAGTAAATAAAAAGGGCGACCTGGAGCCAATCCTGCAATTTACCCACAGGTGAAAGAGTTGACATGCTGAAAGCCCAACCCCTGTAGGGGGGTCTGGGGGGAGATTTTTTGAAATACTAACATAAAATACACATTCTGGTACTCTCTTGAGAAGAAAAATAAATACATCTATTACTACACGACATATTTAAACAAATGAATGCCATTTTAGTTTTTTGTTACTCACAGAGAGAAGAGGGAAGAAGCTGTGTTAATTACTTTACATTGTGGATAAGGGTTGATAGCCCCCATTGTTCTGTGTGTCAACATGAAAGACAGCCCACACACCTATCAATCATCAAACCGTGGGGTCTTATTTAATTACGTGTTGATTTCTATCAACACATAATGTTGTATCGATGTATAGATGTAGATGTACTACAGCAAAAGTATTCCCGTCGGGACTTTCTGCAACAACACCACGCCGTTATCTTGATTCTGATTGGCCAGAAGACATTATCAAAGATGTTCTATTGAGAAGACGATCACTACCTGACAAAAGTTTTCAAAACCGTTTCTAGTCTTCGGTATTCTTGTTTTTGGCGTGAGAATAGTTTGGGCAGCGTGAGAGCGTGAGATTGAGAGTGAAAGCGTGTGTCACACGCCAGATGCGTGAGAGTTGGCAACCCTGAATGTACTAACATAGCGAGACATTCCGACACGCACACATTGTGCGGGTAGATTAGTAAACCTTGTGTTTACTCTTCAGGCTTCGCGCCGGGATCTTCGGGGCAGTTGAATGTTATTCACCCTCTATTCAAAAAAGAGAACGGAGCGAAAAATACTAACAACAAATTGTGTCAGGTGCGCGTGACCTGCTCCGCTGCGCGTGCATCATTTCCAAAGTTCTATCCACAGCAGTGACACACATCTGTGGATAATCATTTATACGAAAATTGTTAAAGCAACCATCACTAAACGCCAGCAACACTGCATCTACTGCAGACCATAGTAACAGGTCAGATGGGGACATCACGTGACCCTCCGTTGTGGACACTAGCTTACTCCCGCCTGACTCGCCGCCCTCAACCCCGGAGCAGCAGTCTTCATCGCCCGAAACACCGCCGCCCCTCTGCGGCCCGCAGGTGCCACGGCAAAACAGAGCCTGCCCAGGTATATCTAAACAAGTACCCGCCTGTAGAGTGGGGTTAGGCGGTCATTTTGCAGCTCGTGGTATACAAATAGACAAGGGCTAGAATATGTGAAAATAGTGCCATATTCTGCCATGCCTGTAGAAATGTTGGGTCAAACATAATGCATACAATAGCACAGATGCCTTCACCACGAATGGCTACAAAAATATCTCATATCCCAAGCTTATCAACATTGCAATTAATGTTGCAGCTGAAAAGATCTCCAGGTCACAAATTCAACCTCACATGATGATGTGATCCAGTTTTCAAGCACAGTAAATATTCTCTTCCCAGAGTATATGATGGGACCAAGGTGATGTTTAGTAGGCTACATGGTTTTAATAATACTTTTGCTTTTCAATGTTTGCCATTTCAAACCATGAGCTGGTTCAAATAATATTTGCCTTGATTTACAATATGTTCTCATTTGTTTTATCAGTACAGCTTTGAAGCTGTTGTGCTTTTCTTTGTCACAGTCCACTTTGGACTATATGAGATATTTCAGGATTGCACTTTTAACTCACTTGAAATGTTGTCTCACTTGCTTGGTTTCAAAACATAACAAATGCCATAATCTGTTAATTGGGGACCATCAATGCTATTTTTCATTGCTGTTGCCGGCCACTATTGCTCATGTAAACCTACTACTGCTGTGCCCCCTGTGATCTCAGATTCACCCTGAGTCATTTTGTTCTGGAACCGGGCCTGTACACGGCCATATACTAAACAAAATACAGAGATCATTCCGTGTCCTGTTAGTGTTTACTTCCTCTCTGCCTTCTTCTGGGGATTTATCTGACGTCCAGCGCTCCGTCTTTTAACCTCTTTTCCTTTCTCTTTCTGGATCCTCCTTAGCAACCTTCATCATAGTCCTTGACAGTAGTCTGTACTGCTGTATTAACAACGTGTCACATGTTAAGAATTTACAATCAGAATCGAGTATTCAACTAACCCGTGTAATACAAGTTGTTAGTAGCCTTAAGGGCCTACACAGTTGTTATGCTATAACACATTGCCCTTCACTGGATGTATAATGAGCTGCACTAAATTACATTTTAGCATTTAAAATACCTAGCCATTCTTTTGCGGTTATTTTGGTGAAAGTAACTAGAAAAGTAACTAAAGTAGTGTAACTCATTACATTTCAGAGACAGTAATTTTGTAAAGTAACTTATTATTTTCAAAAGGGAGTAATAAGTAATATGTAATATATTACATTTTGGAAGTAACTTGCCCAACACTGCGTGTGACACTTTAAAACAGTTTCCATTGTTGTCTTTGCTACCTCCAAGTTGCGAAAGATTGGGAAAGTTTACTGGCCCAGACTGTTTTTGCCGTATTTGCGGTTGTCGGGAGAGATGAAACATAAGTGGATGTCACGTGATTCATATCGATCCCCTATTGTCAGGACCTCGACACAAACTGATGGACCCAATTGCATGACCCAGAGACAAAGTCTTGAATATATAAAAAAAAGTATATTTATTTTCACAGTGCAGGTAATCCCTCTTAACTAGGGTTGGGTACCGAGAACTGGTTCCGGTTCGGAACCGGTTCCAACATTTCGATTCCAACGGCATCATTTAGAAATGTGAATTTCGGTTCCGCTTTTCGATTCCTGAGGAAAAGTTTCTCGCCGCTCTCCGTAGCCTACTGCATGACTGCAGCGGGGCGGGAAATGTAGTGTTGTATCTACATTTCCTACAATGTAACCTGAGACCAGGGCCGGCCCGTCGCACTGGCATTATAAATGTTCGCCTAGGGCGCCAGATCTGTGGAGGCGCTGCGCTGACAGCTCTGGGAGAAAAAATAAATGTTTTGACCGTTGGTGCTCATCCTAATTTTCGGCCTTGATGTAACAACATTCATAATTAAGTAAATGTAACACCCTTTTCATCCCGGTTACACTTTTCATTTGCCCTGTACGATGGGCGCTGCAAGTGATGAAAATGGGGGATGTTGGCTTATCTGGCAACCGCAGCTCACAGCCAAAGTGCGCGTGAGCGAGGGAGAAAGGGAGGGTGCACTGGAACCGGCGCTGTTGTTATTAGCATCTGGTGCTATCTGTGCTAACGGAAGAAGAAGATGTTTCTACAATGATGTGGATGGAGAGTCCTCTCCAGTCAGACTGAGAGGCTGATAACTTCAGCTCAGTGAGGTAAAGGACTCTTTGAGTGTTTAGATAGTTCACTTTAGTCTAAGTTATCTCAGTGGGTCTCAAACGTTTTGATCACAATTTATGTAAACACATATTTCCAAGGCACTCTTTTATAATTATTGGGATAAAACAGGTTTGAAATCATTCCAATGTATACTATAGGAAAGTAAACCAGAAATATCGTTTTAAACTGGAGAGATAAAAAAATATGCATAAATAAAATAGTAAAATAAGATATGAATGAACAACAAAAATAAAATGCGTTACATGTAGGCTATTTGTTATTTAATTATTAAAATGTAAACCGATCTTTTTCATATGGGTGTTTAGAGTTGTACCCCCTAGATCTAGTCTCTAGTAATTCTGCGTGTGCACCAGATTGAAGCATTTTACTTCAAAATGTTCAAACATTTCTTCCCGGTATGCCTGAAAAGGCAGATATGCTTGTTTTTCTCAACAAGAACTGTTTTTAAAAGTTGGACTGTTGCACTGTTGTAGCTTCAGTGGTTCTCAGGTTAAAGTTACATAGCAGTGAATATAAACAGACTGATTCATGTGAATATTACTTTAAACTAACCTGTGTAAAAGTTTCTCGAATAAATGTAATTTTTTTGGTGGAAGAAGCATGTATCATTTTTTTACCCTGCCCCTCAAAGAATCGGAATCGAGAACCGTTAAGAACCGGAATCGAAAAGTAGAATCGGAATCGGAATCGGAATCGTGGAAATTCAAACGATACCCAACCCTACTCTTAACAGAGTAGGTGGTGGAAATAACAAAAGGCGCTCACAAGGAGGAAAAAACTAGCATAACAAATAGAGGACTTAATAAAAACTTAAGCCAACAAAAGAAACAAAATAACAAAACCTGACATGAGTGAAAAGCGATCCTTTCTGAGCTGAGGCTTGGCACGACCATTCGGGGAAACCATGAATCCTGAACACATGGTTTAGCATGACCTCTGCCGTATCCTTGGCAGAGGGAAGTTTAAGCAAAATGAACCATCTTGGT
Organism: Pseudochaenichthys georgianus; assembly: GCF_902827115.2. Classification (NCBI taxonomy): domain Eukaryota; kingdom Metazoa; phylum Chordata; class Actinopteri; order Perciformes; family Channichthyidae; genus Pseudochaenichthys; species Pseudochaenichthys georgianus. The sequence continues at coordinate 103,652 of NW_027263190.1, forward strand.
GAAACGGTCTACTACCGCCAGGACGGCAGTTTTACCCTTAGAAGGCGGTAGTCCGGTGACAAAGTCCAGCGAGATATGGGACCAAGGGCGTTGGGGCAGGGGCAGAGGCTGAAGAAGACCCATCTGAGCCAGGGATGAGGTCTTGATACGGGCGCACACAGGACAGGCAGCCACGTATTCCGTCACCTCCTTCACCATGGCTGGCCACCAGAAACGCTGTTTTATGGTGAACATCGTTCGCCGGTTACCTGGATGACATGTGAGCTTAGAGGTGTGACCCAGTGGATTACCTTGGAGCGTAACGACACAGGAACAAACAGATAATTATTTGGACTCCCACTAGGTGCTGGGCTCACAACATTAGCCTGCTTCACATAATTGAAGGGCGAGGTGAGTTAGGAACACTACAATTTCACATTCCCCTCCCCATCCCTTAACTTGGCCTGAGCACCAATCAATGTGTGGATTGTGTTTTTTTTAACCAGGGGAAACCTAATACTAGTGACTGCTGAGGGGAATTGAATAAATGAAATAGTAATATTTCCTAATGATTCTGAATTATTACCAAAACATGCTTGGTCTGATCTGTGACTTGACACATTAGCCTGCCGTCTAATGCGCTGGCATTGATGGGGTGGACCAAAGTAATAGTCTTAAGATTAAGTAGTTTGGCTAGCTTCCAATCTATAAGACTCGTCGGCCCCAGAGTCAATCAGTGCCCCTAGAGTGTGTTCTTGGTTGTCAACTATGAGTGTGTCAGGATTTGAGTTTCATGTGTTAAGTTTTGGGTTTATTTTGCTGTTCTGTGTTTCCCGTCTCATGTTTTCCTCCTTGTGTCTTGTCTGGTCCTACTTCCTGTGTGTGCCTTCCTGTCGTTAGTTTCCCCGATGTGTCTGATTGTCTCATTGTGTTCACCTGTTGCCCTTGTGTTTCTTCTTTACCTTCTTTTCTTGTCCCGTGATTACCCCTCTCTGTAGTTAGTCTTGTCTTTCCCTGTGTTCCCCTGTCGGTTCATTGTTTGTCTTCCCTTCACATCACGCTCCATGTTTGTCCTTGAAGTTTTTGATCCTGGATTCTGTACTCGTACTCCCCTGTTTAGGTAATGTTAAGTTTGTTTCTTGTTTTCTTTTGTCATCTGCTTTTTTGTAAAAATAAAGCTCGCTTTTCGTTAATACTGCATTTGGGTCCTCCCTTTTCCACATACCCTGACAGAGTGTTATCTGAGTAGGTGTGCGTGGAGGGTATTTCGAGGGGAATTTGCTCACCAGCGCCCTCCTCATAGCCGGTGAGCTTGTCCTTTTCCCGGACCTGCGGCATGCTGGTGACCCGGACGTCCACAGTAGAAACAGCTTCCCTCCTGTAGTCGGTGCTGTCTTTCCTCTGGGGAAATCCTGGTTCTTCTCAGCTGCATGAGTTCCTCCCGTGCCTGTGGAGGCGCTGTTCCTGGCGTTGCAGAAACCGGCGGAATCCATGAGGAAGAATGTCCAGGAAAACGCCCCTGGTGGCTCGGAGGTCTAGGTGTGGCTCGACGTCTCTCTCTCTCCCTCTCTCTGAGGCGATTATCCACTCGAGTAGCCATGTAAATTGAGGCAATTCCAACGGAGCCAGGCAATCCTTTATGGGATCTGACAGTCCGTTCATAAACGCATCTATCAATGCGGGGGTGTTCCAGCCACTGTCCGAGGCTGCGGTCCGGAATTCTATGGCGTAATCTATGACAGGGTAGGAGTGCTGTCCGGGTGGCCTCCCTGGAGGTTGAAGTCTGATCAAACACCCGGCTCATTGTGTCGACCTGCATATGGGAGAGTCTCGAGCCCATTCAGCTGTGGCCCATGCTGCGGCTCTGCCGGTGAGGTGGGAGACCAGGAAGGCGATCTTGGCCTCCTCGGACGCCACTGGATTGTGTTTGAAATGAAGATCACACTGCACCAGGAACGTTCTGCAGTTTCCAGACTCCCCGGAACACCTCTCTGGTGATGCCAACCGAACTGGAACAAATGCTGAGCGAACCTTGGCCTGGCCGGCTGTAGGATCGATGCGAGGTGGCGCCGTTGGCACATCTGGAGTCTCTAGACGGTTGAGGATTTGTTGAAGCTGTGTCGCCAGCTGATTGACCTGTGCGGTTCCGGAGAGACAGGACTATTTAAACATGAGGTGAGTGGGAACAGGTGGAAACAATCAGGGGCGGGGCAGACACTGATGAAGGCGGGAAAAACACACAAGGGGAGGAAGAAACAGGGCCTGAAATGAAAGACAAGAAGTAAATTCAAAATAAAACAGGAAATGACAGACAAAATACATAAACATAACTAACACATTTGACGAGACACAACACCTATCTGATTTACCGCATGACAAATCAAGCCTAAAGTTATAATGAAAGAAACATTCTTTACTGTGGATAATCTAACTTTCCATTACGACTGCAGGGTCCCACAAAAATCTACACCCGATACACATCTCCACAATAAGTCATTCATAGCTTTTGTTCTTCAAGGTAGGACAATTCTCCAAAACTGAGAACACACCGTAACATGTATTTAATGTTTAACCTGTTAAGCCCCAAGGTCCCCGTCGGCGGATACTTTTTAGTTTTTTTTCACGACACTGTGTCTCAGGGGATCTTAATATTTAAGAACCTATTAATGTGTTGTACCAGATTAACGGGAATAATATCAGCTAACTGACGATACAAACCATTTTTACCAAAACAAAACACAAGTCTCATAAGAAGCATCTAAATGACCCCTGAGCGAAAAATGCTAACGCACTTTGGCACAGAACTCAAGATAAAAGATACCCTTATTACTTATCGTAGCTGCACATACAATATATACGATTAAAGCTGAGGTTCCACAGATTATTTAGGTATATATATCATCACTGAGCGATCCGAACTCTTGACAGAGGAAGCAAAGACAGACATCACAACACGTACCTTTACGGAGCTTTTACAGGAGATCGTCTCACCGTAGCTGTCAATCTGATCAAAAGACTTGTTCAATGGCATTAAAATGAGAAAAAATGCGGCTGAATCGGTTAATCCATAGGTTGATAATGTTTCTGGGTAATATTTTTTTTAATTTATAATCCATAATTCCATTTGTATGTAAAAATCGGAGAGTAAAAGTTAGCTGCTAATGGTAGCCACCAGAGTTATCGCAGCTTGCGGTCTTGGCTATGCGGCAGTCTCTCACACACACATTACCAAATAAGGAGTATGTGGGAGTTCCCCTCGATTCCATTATTTTTTCAAATAATGTTCCTATAAGGTTTAAGGTTAACTAAGACATAACGTTTTAACTGCAACATTCAGAGGATGTTTTGAGGATATTATTGAGGCCTGAGATGACAGAAAGTTTATTTATAAAACATTTCTTTAATGTGATATGTTAACAAAGGTGGAACATTTTCCTTGCAACATTCTAAGGATGTGTTGTGGATGTTGTTGGGTAACACATTAAAGATGTTCTTTATAAAATGTTCCCTCAATGTTACATGATAACAAATGAAGAACATTCTCCAAGCAACATTCTGAAAATATTTTCAGGATGTTATGACTCCTGAGATGACAGAAAGTGTTTTATAAAACATTTCTTTAACACGAGAACCGCCAGAGGTCGCTGTATACCTATATCCGCCAACGGGTAAAGTTTACCCGCTATTGATTTCCAAGGTACAATGTACCATACAGAACAGTGAGTTTTGATCGCACAGGGATGACATGTATACCAATATAATCTGTGGACTCTCAGTTTTGAAACTTTATGAAACTTTTATTTCCAAAATCACACGATAAATACATTTTTGAAGCTTGTAAAGGGACGAAGAGAGGCACCTCTCACTCGCAATCTGCTCTTCCAGCAGCGCCGCCCCCCCTCCCTCCGGCTGAAATTATGAACGTAAGAGTATAGTAATCATAGATAACACGGCAGGGTCTGTTACAGTTTGTTTTCATCTGATTTAAATTAAACAAAGTCTTGGCTTTCAGAATATTAAACTTGTTTCGGCAAATTCAGATGATAAATATGACTTTGAAGCTTGTAACGGCATAATTACAAGCGGAGAACGGAGTAATTTAACATCACAGCAGGCACAACAACAGCCGGTGTTTCTCGTGAGGGTTTTCTCTGGGAAACAAACACAATACACACAAACGCAAAAATACACAAACACACACACGTATACACACACACACACTCGCGAGCTTCCCCTCCAAACGAAAATATCTTCCCTCCGTAGTATTTTGATCATTTTGATCGCGAAATCAATAGCGCGAGGAGCGCTGCATTTCTATGAGGTAAATATTACCCGCTGGCGGAAATAGGTATAAATATCCATTTTTTTGGCGATTTTTTCAATCTGACTTCATATTGACAATTTTTAACAACACAGGGTGTTACATAACACACTTTCAGGAAAAGTCACGGACTGGGAGACATTAATATTTTATTGAAAAAAAGTTACATACAATAAAAAAACAGCTGCGGGTAAAATGTACCCGTTGGCGGTTCTAGTGTTAATGTGATATGTTAACAAAGGTGGAACGTTTTGCCTCCAACATTCTAAGGATGGATGTGTTTTGGACGTTGTTGGGTAACACATTAAATATGTTCTTTATAAAACGGTCCCTCAATGTTACATGATAACCAAAGAAGAACAATTTTGAAAGCAACATTTGGATAATGTTTTCAGGAGGTTATTATTTTTTTATAAAATGTTCCTGTGTTGCGAAATATTAACAGGGTCATGGTCAACGTCAGATTTATTTGTAGTGGACTTTAAAAAACAAACTTGCTGAATTTGTTTGAAAAGGATGTTTAAAAGAAATCTGATGTCACCACATTCTCTATGGTCATATGGATCGAATAACACTTGGGGAACCAAAGAAAACCAAAGACAGACATATAGAAGAATGGACCGACTATCACTGCCCGTCCCTGAAACCCCTGTTAGTGGGTTAGTGCCCCCCCCCCCACCTGCCTGCTGGTCTGCTCTACACGGCTGGGAGCAATATCCAATCAACCACACCTGCAACCTGCTCATCAGCCACACTATGAAAGCCTGCAGCCTGCACTCATTCCCTGCCGGATTGTTGGAGTGAATGGTTTGTTGCGTGCCGCTCTACCTTTTTACCAGCATATTCTTTGACAACTTTGCCTGCTTTTGCCTCACACTCATTGTTGTGTCTCTCCCAGGAGGAATCCAAGGCCTTCCACACTCCCAAGACCAGCCAGGCCTCTCCACCCTGGAACAACTGTTTCCCACTGCCGCCATAACCAACCTCCACTCCCAGCTCCCCTTGTCTAATAAACAAATGTTACTTTCACCAGCTGATTCCGAGTCATCCTTTTACATGTGTTAATAGTCAAATTCCAATAGTTAAGTAAACTATCATAATCATCCTAATGACCACAGTGGTCAGTCCACTTACCCAGGAATTTTGAGTTGAATAATTACAGGAATATTATGTCTTTATGTTCTAATAATGTAAACATATTTTAGTAAATTGTTACCACAGAACATTTGCATACTTTTTTTTAATATAATGCATGTTATCCTTCTCTAAAATAATAACATTCTGGCAACATAAAAAATCTAACTTGCAGCTGAAAATGTTTTAAGAACAGTAGGGCATAATGTTCTAACAATGTTATCAAAAACATTTTAAGAATGTTTTTAGAGAACGTTATCCTACCTTTCAGAAGAACGTTCTGGGAACCAAACAAAAACCTCCCGTTGAAAACCTTCCTAGAACAATAACTGTAACATTCTCAGAATGTTTTTAGAACCAAACATTTCTAGCTGGGCTGACGGTTTGAAAGAGATGTCAATCAGCAAAATCGAGCAAGGGGGGTCAGAGATAGGTCAAATCCACCCAAATGACCCCAGAAGTGTTTTTGTTGTTGCTAAATCTCTCTAAAAAGGTCAAATTTCACTTGTTTTGCATATATCTTGATACAGGGTATATATTATATGTTGTAGTTTGGATTCCTAAAGCTTTTAGTCTACCATCCCATCATTCAAGGGTGGTTTTCACTATAAGTAATCTTTTTTTTTTGGACGGACACAATCATTTACATGTTTTTACTGTGTTCAATCTGAATTTACTTTAAAATAAAAACATCTATATTGATTCTGACACTTCTAAATCCAACTCACAGTTGTAACCTTGCTTTGAGAAAAAAGATTATTCATTTAACCCTTTTAGAAGGGAAGATATGGTCATTTGTTCTGGGAATGTCATTTTCGAGCCTGAGACCTGAAAAACAGGCTCGGGGCTTAATTAAAAGAAAGCAGCGGGAAAACACAGGTGTTTTCACTCAACATCATAGACTGTATAAGCTCAACATCAATACATCCTAATGACATTAAAGGTAACCTATTATGCAAAATCCACTTGTTCATGTCTTTCATGAATAAACATGTGTCCCCTCTGCGTAAAGAGATTCTGAAAGTTTCAGGAAAAAAGATTAGCTCACTTTTTGTCCTGATCAATTTATATAAAAACCTGTTTGAAATGAGCTGATCAGATTTTGGCCACTTTATGATGTCATAAAGATGTTTTGGCTTGTGCATCCATTAGCCAATCACCAACCAAGGTAACACCGACACACCTTATCACCTGAATCTCCTCCTAGAGCACCTTTGTGTTCTTTATAACCCAATATCTCTCAGAGGGGCGTTGGGAGTGGCTCCTTATTTTCATATTTTCAACTTTCTCCCCCTTCCTCCATGTTCCTTCCTTCCTTCCTTCCTAAGGGACAAGCAAGCCAAGACTTAACGGAGCCTATCCTAAAGCAGTTTTTTGCCGGTATTTAGGGCCTGAGCACATAGTGCAAAGACCTATTGAAATCGTCAGTATTATTAGGGCCTGAGCACGTAGTGCAAAGACCTATTGAAATCGTCAGTATTATTATTCTTCTGTTACCGGTTCTGCACTTTCGACCTGTTTTTGAGGGGGTTACGACACTATTCATGTAGCGACATTTGGCAACGCCGCCAGGACCGGTGAAAATGTTAACATTCTGGATTCGAGGGGAGAACATTTTTCACCTTGCTCTCTAGCGCCACCTGTGTAAATTCAGTGTTTCGAAAAATGTACAAAGTCGCAGCGTAAGTCTGACGGACCTGACATTTTGCACACTTATCCGGGTGGAGCAGCTCTACATATTATCCTCTCATATCCCGAAGCTCCGCCTACTTTGATTTTTTTGAAATTAGCATAATGTGAAAAACATTGAAATATTAACTTAAATTCCAATTTCTTGATTTTCCAAACCAAACTTAGTGCACAGCATCAATGGAGGGGCAGACACATTACCGTACAAAATGAGCACGAGGTGTGGAAAAATGTGGCCGACATCAATCAAAACGTATTAGCAAAAGGGTGTGGCCTACACATAAATGCTCACAATACATCCAAAATGTATCCAAATATCACAGATTTCGGTGGATAGGTTCAGTGTGTCTTGGGGAATAGGCACAACAAACAATGTTCATTTCGAACAATAGGGGGCGCCAAAAACACAACTAATTTATATCTCCAGAACCGATGGACTAAAAAAATATATATTGTCATAGACATACTGGCAGGGTGAGTATAAACTGAGATTTAAAGGGTCGCAACCAATGAAAAATGTGGGCGTGTCCTATTCAGTTTTTTCTCGAAATCGAAGGGTTAAAAAATGTACCGAGCCATAAGTAGGGGAGAAAATGAGTTACGGCCTTTAAATTCGGAACGCATGTCACAGCCCACAACCTTTTCCAGACTGTAGCAAATATGTCTCAGTAGCGCCCCCTATTGTGCGGTAGTCAAATATAGTTTATTCGAACTACCCGAAACTTGGCACAGAGATTCCTCATGGAAATGCGGACATATTTCAAAATGGCTTCCATTATCTCCGCCCCCCATGAAGTCGGCCATTTTGAAATATGTCCATTTTAAGCGCATTTTCGCATACTTGTCCTAGGAAAATGATCGGAAAAATTTCAAACCAGGACAAGATCAGCCCATATCCAATGTGATGCTAAATTGCGAATGAATAGTCGACTGCTCAAATGGGGAGCTCGTAAGCTAACGGAACATGTACCAATTTTGACGATTTAAATGCCACAAAATCGTTAAAATGACTTTCGGACGCAAAACTTGGAACACACGTCACAACCCACGTCTTTTTCCAGACTGTACAAAAAAAATGTACATTTTTGTACACCAGCTCAGTAGCGCCCCCTATTGTGCGATAGTCACATATAGTTTCTCCAAACTACCCCAATCTTGCCACAGACATTACTGATGGAATTGCGGACATATTTCAAAATAGCTTCCATTAGCCCCGCCCCCCAGAAAGTCGGCCATTTTGAAAAATCTGTGTTATTCATGCATTTTAAGCGCTTTTTCGCAAACACCTCCTCGGGAAAAGATCGGGAAAATTCCAGTCCAGGACAAGTTAAGCCCATATCTATTATCATGTTAAATTGCGAATAAAATAGTTGCTAGCTCAATCGGGGCGAACGTAAGCTAACAGAGAATGTACCATTTTTGACGATTTACATGTCTCAAATGACTCCAAACTACTCGCATATAGTTTTCCAGATATTCACGAAACGCTGTATACACATTGCAATTATGATGGAACACATATTTCAAAGGGCTTTTGATAAGCCCCGCCCTCCACAAAAATGGCAATTTCCAAAGATGGCCCGTTTTCATGCATTTTGCGCACATTTACCCACACTATCAAGCTCCACATTTGTGGAATCAGCTTCCAATTTGTGTTCGGGCGGCAGACACCCTATCAGTTTTTAAGAGTGCGCTTAAGACCTTCCTTTTTGATTAAGCTTATAGTTAGGGCTGATTAGATTCAGCCCCTAGTTTTGCTGATATAGTCTTAGTTTGTCGGGGGACATCTTACTTCTTCCTTGTCTCTGTCTATACCTGTGTACTCTCATGTTCCGATTAACCCAGCTTCCCCAAATTTCTTTCTTTTTGGTGTCTATATATACGCCGGTATCCGGAGACATGGATGATCCTGCGGTCCTGTGTCCTGGATCGCGAGCCCTGGATCTTGAGTCGTGGCTGTGGTCCTGGATCATAGGTCCTGGATGGATATCCTCGTGGATTCCAACACACTCTCACTCCCTAAGCGTCCAATAGCGACGTTTGGTCAGTGTCCGTGGCGTCCAATTGTGACGCTCCTAGGCTCCTTCAGCGTCATAAAGGGACGCAAATAGCTTTCAACTGATTGCAATGTATTCCCATCTGCGTCGGGATTTGACGCTCATGGAAGCACGGCATTCGTTTATGTCGGCTGCCCTTAAAGGTAATGTGAGCGTCCATTCCCAGGAGTAAAGGATGGCAGAAGACACTACACTACCCAGAATCCCCAGCTATCGTTTGGACTACACCATGTGCTCTTGACAAACCCCGTGATAGTCCTCAAGCTCTGTGATTGGAGAGTGTTCTCCGAGGGTTAAGCCGATTCTCGAACAGCACTTGAAATGGGATGGAACCACGGCAGACTGTCCAAAACTGGATTTGAACGGGTCCACCGCGTCCCCCCTCCCCCACCCCGTCCCCAGAACTACACATGCTGGCTATTCTGTTTCGCAACATGTTCTCTATGGCACATCTCTACTGGGAGTTGTAGTTTTAAAAGACGTTTTCGTATTTCCCATAATAAGAAGTTGCCAGTATTTAACTGTGTACATCCCTGGAGGTTTAGGGGACAGGAAACACTCACATTTAAAACATATAATTAATAAATGGGTGAAAATTGCTTGTGCCCAATATGGGCAGTATTAATATATATACCCACATGCCAGCTAAGGTCAGAAGAGCTTTATTTAACAGCTGGTCTTATGTGTGTGACCCCTGTGATAACATTACATTACATTAATTGATAAGCCTGAAACATGCACTTGTCAAGGTTCAGAGGCACATTTTGCAAATATGGCAGTAGCCATCGATCAGCTTAAGATAAGATATACTTTATTGATCCCAAGTTGGAACATTTGCGTTACATCAGCATGTGTAACAGTTAAATATGCAGTTGTGTTTATTTGAAAATCATTTAGTATAATCACATACATTCTGTGTTTTATATTCAACAATTCTGTGTTCTTTATTTATTGATTGTTCAATACCTGACAAGGCCGGAGATGAAATATCTACATACATCTTATAAGAGCATAATACATTATGTATAATATCAGTTAAAATAAGTGCTTCAACATAGTCAACATTGCTGGAGGTATGCACAAATATTGATAGATGTCTTGTAATGCACTATTGAGGAACCTGCAACCCAAGTTTTTCATTCAGTGCAGAACTACACCACAGTTGTGTAGGCCTATATGATATGTCAATAAACCTTAGAAAATCTTGAAATCTTGAACGGGATGTGCAAAATAGTCATTACATACAGTCTTTAATTAACAATTAGTAGAGAATAACGAGTAATGAATATACTTTATAGGGATCGTATTAATATCTAATAATAAAAATATTGAAATTCAATAACATGCTTTAACCACCAGGTGTCCCTTTATATCAGCTGTGCACCTTTATGGTGTAAATACAGCCTATCTACCAATTGGATCAAATATAAAAGTGAGCCGAATTAGTGTTGATACTGCAAGGAGACGTATTGTGTGAAAAGAAATGTAAGATGTTGTTTAATGGCTGATATATTTATGATCCACGTCACGTTTTCAGTTCTTCATGTTTGTCTTCTCATCAGGGCTCTATAAATACAGAACTACGGCAGATATGTAATATGTAATGCAACCGAACCGTGTATTACAATGCCGTTATGTGATGACTTTCAAAGAGAAAAGCAAGCACACTCGGAATAAGGTATTATTATTATTTTGGTCTGTTTCCGGTATTTGTTAATGACGATGTGCTCTGAGATGTGAGACTGGAATTGCACAGGGGGGAAATAACGTAGGCTATCTTTAGATGCGGATTTTGTTAAACTAATATGTTTAGGCTGTGGACCAACACTATACATTGACGGGGAAGGGGGTAGCAATAAAGATAACACCATTAAACAGTTACACAACATAACAGAAATAATATCGATTGCAGCGTCCCTAGCAACCACCTTGGTAACAATGAAAACGTCGCGATTTCCTGAAGTAATCTTCGTAATAACTAGCAAACTAAAGATCATGTACATCCACTGCACACATAATCTGAAATAACAACTCATATTTCTCGCATCAAATGACATCAAAACGCATTTTAATGGCCAAACTAACTTTAAAATAGGCATTTTCTACCCAGAATAAAACGAATTTCGGCCATGTTTTCTTTTTCTGCAGGGAGAAATTTGAAGATCACGTGACATAGACGCCAGCCATCGGAATGAATGGTGAAAAAAACGGGGTTTGTCAAACAGAGCACATGGTGTAGGCCAAACGATAGCTGGGGATTCTGGGTAGTGTAAGTGTCTTCTGCCATCCTTTACTCAGAAAACATATTTGTTTCTCCGAATCGAAGGGGAAAAATACAAAAGCATTGCACACAATTTAAACCAATCAATGTTGTGTAATTAACAAGGATAATCTGGTGTTTTTTAGTCGATGAGTAGTGCAGATATCACTGTAAAATCAATCGACAGTAAGAGGAGTACTTACTTCCGGGTGTAAAATTCTCCGTTATCCAATGGGAATGGATGCTCACATTGCCTTTAAGGGCAGCCGGCATAAACGAATGCCGTGTTTCCATGAGCGTCAAATCCCGACGCAGATGGGAATACATTGCAATCAGTTGAAAGCTATTTGCGTCCCTTTATGACGCTGAAGGAGCCTAGGAGTGTCAAAATTGGACGCCACGGACACTGACCAAACGTCGCTATTGGACGCTTAGGGAGTGAGAGTGTGTTGTGGATTCATCTTCCTATTATACACACATGCATTTCCACACATTTTGACTACCTATGTTGCAAATGAATTATCTTTTCAATTTACACACCGCATCTATTGCACGTCTGTCCGTCCTGGAGAGGGATCCCTCCTCTGCTGCTCTCCCTGAGGTTTCTCCCATTTTTCTCCCATTTTTCCCTTTAAACTGTGGGTTACGCTACTCTGTCTTCCACATCATCTGTCTCTCACTCTCACACACACACACACACACACACACACACACACACACACACACACACACACACACACACACACACACACACACACACACACACACACACACACACACACTCAAACACACACATACACAGACACACACACACACACTCAAACACACACACACACACACACACACACACACACACACACACACACACACATACACGCTCACACACTGCTAACAATGATGTTGAGCAACTAACAAGCATGTTTTGTCTTGACTATATTTCAACTATATGATAATAAAATAATATAGTATTTATTATATTGAATTGATTATGATTATGATTGTCATTATTAGTCGAAGTGGTTTATTTATTTACCATTTACCTCACTGTATGCAAAAGTCACTGTGTTGACAACAGTGTTGTGCTAGTTAATGAAAACCAGTAACTTGTTACCATAAACTAGTTACTTCATTTCAAAAGTAACTCAGTGACTTTACTGATTACTTACACCAAAAAGTAATGTGTTACTGTGAAAAGTAACTTCTTAGTTACTTAAAAAAGGGCTCCCATTAATGCCCTTATAGCCTTCATTTCAGTACTGTTATTGCATTGGAGAATAATACAATCTGTTGATCAACTTGACATGCATTATATGCAATCTGGATTGCATCGATATTAGCTGGCTTTCCATGTTTGTATATTCTTTCTCCGGGTAGTTGGAAAAAAAAATCCGTCCCATATGCTGTGTGCCGCCCGGACATGCTATCATGCTAACTAGCTCCCTGAAAGCGGGTGACTCCACTGTAGCAATAGCCTGCATGTGTTCTACAACATACCGTGCAATGGCTTTATCGACTTTCCCCTGGCTAGCAGTCCCTTGGTTAAAATCCAGCCGCTGTTGCTTAGGTGCAGATGGAGGTCGAGTGGCGTTGGATGAGTCTGGGTCTGTGGTCTTAGCTACTAGCTTCGTCCCAGCATGTTGTTTCTGCAGATGTTTTAAGAGATTTGAATGACTGGTTTGGGCAGTAGATAGGCTCTTTGACCCGCCAGGACACAACTTACATTTAACAGAAACGTTCTTTTCTTTGTGCTCGACAAAAGTGAAATAGTGAGAATATCTCCAGGTGGAGAAACTAGACTTGAGCTCCGCCGCCGCCATGACAGTCTTGTTAGTAAACAACACAAACACAGCCCGTCTCCGCATGTGACACAGGAAGTATTTAAGTACATTTACTCAAGTACTGTCACTCCTGTCGGTGGTGGTGGTGGGGGGGGGGGGGCTCATCTCACAATGTGGCTTGGGGCCCCAAGTTGGCCAGGGATGGCCCTGCATACTGTCCAGGGCTGACAACTTCGCAGTGCAGCTTTTTAGGGAGGATGTACATTGCCTTGTTGGTTTCATTGAGTCAGTTTATAATAATAATAATAATAATATATAATATTTTTATAGCGCCTTTCAGGAAACCCAAGGTCGCTTTACAAGTCGGGTAGGGGGGGGTAAGTAGTGGAAAAATAAACCTATTAAACTAACTAGTGGGGAAAGCCTTAGTAAAAAGGTGCGTTTTGAGGGCTTTTTTGAAAATGTCCAGGGTTGGGGCGCTGCGGATTTCGGGGGGGAGAGAGTTCCAGAGGGTGGGGGATGCCACACTGAAGGCTCTGTCACCAAAAGTCCGCAACCTGGTGCGGGGGGTGGAGAGGAGATCCTGTCCAGATGATCTTAGCTTCCGGGATGGAGTGTGGTAGCGGAGAAGGTCAGACAGGTATTGGGTGGCGAGGGCATGGAGGGATTTGTAAGTCAGAAGAAGGAGTTTATAGGTGATACGGTGCTTGACTGGGAGCCAGTGGAGGTGGATCAGGGTGGGGGTAATGTGCTGCCAGGGCTTGGTGTGAGTGAGCACCCTGGCAGCCGAGTTCTGCACATACTGGAGCCTGTCCAGGGCTTTACTGGGAACCCCGAACAGGACTCCGTTGCAGTAATCCAACCGGGAGGAGACGAATGCATGAATGAGGGTTTCGGCCACGGAATCAGAGAGTGATGGTCGTAGACGGGAGATGTTCCTGAGGTGATAGAAGGCAGACTTAGTGACGGATTTGATGTGTGACTGAAATGAGAGAGTGGAGTCAAGGATGACACCCAGGTTACGGACTTCGGGAGACGGGGAGATGGAACAGCCGTCAATGTGGAGGAGGAGATCCCCAACCTTCCGGAGCAGTGCTTTGGGGGCCACAACCATGAGCTCAGTCTTCTTACTGTTGAGTTTGAGTAGATTTGCTGTCATCCAGGTTTTTATGGCATGGAGACAGTTGACCAAAGACTGTGGAGGGAGCTGGGCGGATGGTGAGGTGCTGAGATAGAGCTGAGTGTCGTCAGCGTAGCAGTGGAAATTGAGACCGAATTGACGTATGATCTGGCCAAGGGGGAGCATGTAAATGGTGAAAAGTAAGGGACCAAGCACAGAGCCTTGGGGGACACCATGGTTGACTGGGGCCGAGGGGGAGGATGAGCCGCTGATGCTAACAAACTGAGACCTGGTTGATAGATAGGACTGAAACCATGACAGAGCTGTGCCAGTGATGCCAAGGTTGTCAGAGAGGCATTTCAGGAGGACTGTATGAGAAACAGTGTCAAAAGCGGCAGAGAGGTCGAGGAGGATGAGAATACTGATTTGTCCGGAGTCAGCAGCGAGAAGGAGGTCAGCGTTTTGTTTGGTGCTGCACCTCTGTCAATTACTCTATATTGTTTGGAGTAGAGTTATTATAATGTCTACAGTTGCTAGTATGTATACATTAACTGCTAATGGCACGAAGCTGTCACTGAAATACGTCTCGTGAGGTATCTGGTAATGACTGACGTGATATTATAATGTATTACCATTGACGTGGTGTTAGACCGGATTATTATCAGACAGACTGTTATCAGCTGTAGGCTGTTTGGAATATAGTTCTTTTTTAATGTATAGCCAAGTTCCATATGGGTCACTGGTCATTACTACCGTAGATATATAAACACTAGATGGCTCAAGGGGGAGTTGCCAGCGTAGGTCACTGGCGGCCATCTTGACACAGTCAACAACTACATTACAGCTGTTGTAAGGTGAGTGATCTGCACGAAAACACTCTTATGTTGCGTAAATCTTGACTGATTTACTAACGGATGGGTTTATTATAAACGTTATTAGCATGGCTATGATACAGGAGACAACAAGAGATGTTGAGAAAAGAAGGTCATAACTATACATATAAGTATGCAGTATCATGACTACATCTTCGATGTGTCTAACAACTGCAACAGTTAGGAAATTGGTTGATAAATGAGCAATCTACGGTTATTTCAATCGTGCACCATACACATGATGTTATGAATGAGCGCGCTGCCTGTGCCACGATGGGCGCCATGTGGCGACGTCAGTCTCCATTGGCCAGCAGTGCGGGTCACTCATCTAGTGTTTATATATATATATATATCTGTAATATTTTGTACGTCCTTTATCCCCACAAATTCACAATAGTGCTTATAAATTGTAAATGCACTGCTGCTCTCGCTGATACTTGCATGTGCCACTGTGTGCATGTGTATGTGCTGGTGGTGGGCGTTGTTGTGTATTTGTGTGTGTTAGCAAGTGTGTCTGTGCATTTTCGCCATAAGGCAAGGGTTCAGTTGGATCACATAATGTAACGCAGTAACGCACCCATTTCAATCGCAGTAACTATAACGGCGTTAATTAATGGGAATAGGTAACTAGTAACGCCATTAGTTACCGCAATAAGTAGTTGCATATAACTGTGTTGTGCACACTCCCGTTCCGTTGGAGGCGGTAATGCACCTGCAACCTGGTTAGCCAACCACCAAAAAACACCAAAGGACACGAAGAAGAATACAGACTTCAGGGAGTGGCTTAAGTCAGGTAGCGCTTTCCCTGTGCAGGTCAGATTTGCATTCACTTGCTCCACGGCACGTAGGCTACGGCCAGATAACGTCAGTCATCGAAGTGAATAGAAACCCTTCTTTGCAGTGTAAAACGTGAGTAATATATTGCCAATTGTGTATTGCATTGATGTGTGCAAGTGCTATGACGGTCATTGACATTGTGTGTTAGTATTGCAACACGTGGGTGTGTGCAGTGCTATTGCTACCTCAGCTAACCACGCATGCTTAGCTGGGCGACGTTTCTACAGGCCAACTTTATACAACAGCCACTGCTATTACTCATGCTGATATGGGGGCCTTTTAAACCAAAGTGATGAACAACATATGGCTTGCTTGGTGTAGTGATTGTGGACGTGGGGGAACGCCGTCCCCCCCCTCTTACTAGTGATGTGTCGGTCGTGAACGAGCCGGGTCAAAGAGCCGGCTCTTTTAAAGAGCCTGTGACACGGTTTTCCCCCATCATCCAAACCCATCAATTTGAGTACATATTGTCCCCTTGAAAACCGTTACTGAACTGATTTTGGATATTTGTACTTTGATAACCATTAATCTGCCTTCAATGTTGACAATTTTCTGGATCTTCTCGCGGATTCTTCAAGTCCCGCCAAATGATGGGTGATGTCATTGCGGGCACAGCGCTCCAGCTGCACCGTCCAGGATCCCAGCATCTGCATGTAAACCTTTATATATATACAGTCAGATGTAAACGCACGATGGTGCACACAGCAGCAAGCTCAGACAGCGATGACAGGTTAATGTTGAACGTGTCTGAGAGCTCATATGAGGCTGAAGGATCGGTTTATGTTGTATCTTCTAAGTTTAGGAATGAGGTGCGTCAATATGGGCGATCATATGGTCATGTAGCCAGTGGTGGAATGGGACTACAAATCATCCCGGGACTCTCGACCGGCCCACTTCGGTACCGCTAGTAAATTGTCAACGGGGGGACTGGGGATGTCAGGGGCAGCAGGTGCTGTATATAGTAAATGTAAATATGTAAATATTTGTGTCACTGCATCCTGGTAAAATACAAATATAATGTATAATGTCTGTGTCTTTGACATTAGCGCTGCTAGCCACCTGTGCCCTGTACTACGAAGCCAGTTCAACAGACCCTGGATATGTTTGAGTAACAAACAAACTAACAACAACAAACTAACAAACGAGATCTCGCTAAGCGGTCCGACGACGCTGGTTATCAACTCGGTAAATCAAGCCAGGGTTTCTCTCTCCAGCTGAGAGCGCGTTCACGTCTAAGACACGCGTGGATCTGACTTTAATTACATTTGTCTCGAGTGTTTCGTCAACATAATGTGTTAAATAATACTTCTGCATACAGTCTGTGACACTGTGAGTGTTGCACGGCCAGATGAGGCTGGAGAAGCTGACTCAGATAAGGAAATATATGATATATTATGATATTATATGATCGATGATCGACTGATTGATGATGTAATATGAATGATAAGTGCGACACGTCGGCGTCTTCTCTGCATACGGCAGTTTAAACTGTATTTCCTTTATGCTGTAATATGACTTGAGAGATTTAAACTCCGCACACTGAGTTCATCTATTTTCTATAGACGCCGGAGGCGGGCAGCGTCAGGTAAAATAAGTTATTTAGCCTTCTCAAACCTGAGCCTCACGCGCCGCCTATGGAGGATGTGCTGGTGACTTATCCGACCGGCCCACTTCGGTACCGGCCCACTTCGGTACCGGCCCATCGGGATTCGTCCCGATGGCCAGTCCGCCACTGCACCCAGCCCACGTAAACTGTCAACGGGGGTAGCCTCGCTGCGGGGAAACGGTGGACCTAGTGTCCCGATCGGAGTGGGAATAATAATAATAATCCGTGCATTTTATCCATTAATTTCCCCAACATTGTGGTACAAAAAACACACGTTTAATCCATGTTGGTGTACTACAACTACAAAAAGCACCGGTTTGTTTTCTCATCAGGAAATGCAGACCGGCTCAAACAAACGATCATTTAATGTATCATATGTTCGCCGAATTGACATGAAAGCACTAATAAATGTAGTTTCATCCACTTGAGTTTACAACCACAACAATAATCGATTTGTTTTTATATCACATCCGACGGGAGGAAATTCAGCAGCTCTCACTCCCGATTTTTAATCCTAATGTAATCATCATCTTCACCACGATCATTTATGTTTATGTCGCCGAATTGACATGAAAGCACTGACAAATATGAATATACTGTAGTCAACTTCATTAAAACGTTATTAACGTGCCTAATCTCAGTAATTCACCATTTCTACGCATAACAACACACTTTGTCCGTGTTTGGCTCTCGAAGCGTTCCCGCATTGACGTCACTTCCGGCTTCCCCCAAAACTTCAAAATGAGTGAAGGAATTTCCCTGCGATGTTCGAAATTATTGATATTTAACGGAACGGTATCGCTTTTTCTTTTTTAAACTGACGGTTCGAGATTACTAGTAGACCAATATTTCATTGCACAACAGTTGTTGGGATGGTGTCACAGGCTCTTTAAGTGAACGACGGGAGCCGGTGTTATGCCGCAGATAGAAGCCTTGCAAACATTGACGCCCTGTTCGCGGGGACGCGCAAACGTCACGTCATCGCCTGTATTGACTGTTTGTCTAGTTAGTGCGAATGCTGTTTACAGCATTCCACTATATTACTTCAAAACTTTATTCTTCCCCTTATTATTTCAGCCAATACTTTGGCTCTCCATAACTTCAGCTTACTTTCAGCTACAGAAACCATTCAAATATTAAACTATTCAACCTTTTCAGCAATTGATAAGAAACCTTCAACTTTTTGAAAAATATTTCATACTTTTTGAAATATTCAGCTTTTTAAACAATTTTTTTAACATTGAAGTCAATGGGAAGAGCCTTCAAATCCTGTTTTCCTACACTTTGCGCCAAATGCATCTCCTTCCACATAATTTCAGCCAGACCCTTCATTCCAACTTTCAAATGACCACAATACCTTCAGCTATTTTACTTTTGATATCTTTTAAACATTCTGAGATATTGAATTTAGTTTGGGGCTTTTGTTAGGAGATATGAATGATAACTTGGCCGCATTTCCAAATCTCCCCGCGTCCCTACACAAGCTGTTATCTTACATGAAGGGAATCCAGAGCATACACTTAACCGTTAAACAATAATCCACTTTAATGGTAATATACAATGCAATACAATCAAATACATTACCATACACAACCATATCGTATCATATGTGTAATGTCAGGAGTTTGGCCTACTCCTGGCTCCTGCCCACAGGCCGCCACGACCTTCCAGTCCCAGCGACGCGAGAAGAGAGAGAGAGAACAGCAAGCCGGATAGGCTTTCATACCAAATGATACAGGAGGGGGTGGAGTTTAAGGACAACTGGTCCAGTCATCTCAAACAAACACCTCTGACCCTCACTGTCTCCTATTTCTGCAGCCTCTGCAGCCTCTGCAGCATCCACACATGCCCCCATCACATTCCATTGTCCTCACAAAACCAAATGTTCACAGGCCCCAAAAACAGTTCACAGTTTTCTTACTCAAATCATTTTCAAGCTTCTTCACAGTTTGCATGAATACATACAAATATTTCCTTACACTTGGTAGAGAGGCATTTTTCAGATTTGTACATTAGAGTGGATGGAGCAGCTCGTTAACTCTAGAGTGCTTTCATCTCAAAACAGAGTGCAGGACAGCTCAAAATTCTCCCCCAAAAATGTTTTATATTGCCTCTTCAGGGTATGAAGTGACAACAAGTCCAGCTAGCTCCCAATTGATTCCCTTGTTAAATTGTTCCAGATCTTTCTTCAGAGCAGAGAGAAGTACACTTTAGACAAACTGCTCCCATCTCCACATCAGGGTTTCCGTTAGCCGGTAATTACCGGTTTTTAGCGGGTAAAATTTATAAAAAACCGGTAAATTCAAAACCTGACGGTCAAAATGTCTGGTAATAATTAGGGAGGCTCCGATCGATCGGCCGCCGGTCATTATCGGCCGATATTCACTCTTAATAGTTTGATCGGTGCTCTCTATAAAGGCCGATCAGGAGAGCTGGATCTGATCGATATGGACATAAACGCGAGTGAAGTGTAACCGGAGCGAGAGAGAGATCAGATCAGCTGCTGAGTCTGACCGAGACACGCAGCTCTGCAGGATCACCTGAAGCCCCGCCCTCTGTTTAGCGGGCTGCAGGAGCTGCATGAGAAACTGACTGCTGTCAGGAGAGAGAGAGGGAGGGAGAGGATCCGTTTTCTCCCGTGTTATTATTCAAAGTTGATGTAAACTTCTGAATAATGTACGTTATCTACTACAAGTAGTTTGTTTGAATGTAATAATTATGTTGTTTGTTGTTTGTGGAATCATTTATTGAAAAATGAATCTGAATTTTTCGATCTGTTACGATTATAAACTGAAGCAATATAAAAATGAGCCCGTGAACTGAGTTTTAAACTGAAGCATATCTGCTCATAGTCCGGTAATTACCTGCTAACGGAAACTCTGCTACACAACTATTATTATTATTGAAATATGACCGGTAAGTTTCAAATTAGTCCGGTAAAATAAATTCTGCCCGGACATTTGACCGGCGAGAAAAAATCCTAGCGGAAACCCTGCTCCACATGTTACACACAAAACCCCAACAAATACACATATCAGTTCATTGGGGTTCCCTGATGCTCACGGTCTGCTCATTTTTTGATAAGAGCCATCGTGTTTTAACAGGTGGCAAAATTGTCAGATATAATCCTCAATGCATTCTGATGGGACTCAGTGCTGCAGTTGGTTGTCATGGTGTTGCTGCGCAGATTGGAGCATTCTCTCTCTCTCTCTCACTCACACTCACACACACACACACACACACACACAA